>NC_050483.2:4995000-5022500 GCF_012460135.2 Molothrus ater | reverse complement strand
TCAAATCAAGTGCTCTTCAAAGCACCTTACTTCACTTGAGATAAAAACTAGAGGCAGGTTTTTTCTATCTGGCCTATTCATCAAGTATAATCTACTGAATTGTTGACATTTCTAAACACTAAAGGGATTTTAAAGATCTTATTGCTCTAAAGAGACTTACTTGTAGTACAGAATAAAGAAGTGAAATGAAAAAAATACTGACACATGAAAAGTACAAAACAAAATAACTGAAAGCTGAAAGCAAATAGCTATAATTTGACATATAGTTTCTTTACAAAACACATTTTTGATGTAGGAATCTGCTCAAATGTTCAACCCTCCCCTTAACTTTCTGATAAATAGCAATGTTTATTTTAATCAAAAATTAGTCACAGAAGTCTTGCATTTAATGTGATACCAATTTCTGTCATTCATATTTAATATATTTGTTTTCATTCACACGGAGACCTACTGTCTGAAACAGAGTTGTTTAAAAAGAAATTAGTGTGACCTGTCTTTTAACCTTTCCCCTTCTCATTCTGTGTTTAAAGTTCCTTAAAAGCATGAGTTTCCCAAAGGGCGGGCAGAATGACTGCTTGCTCACCAATGCAACTTTTCTCTCCTTTTAATGAGTAATATCAATCACTGAATAAAAATGTGAGTTTTCAAAGCAAAAACAGGTTGAGCCAATATTACAGAGATTAAATTACACTTCAGGGGTTTCTGAAGTCCAAAGTTTATTTGGAAGTAACACTACAAAAGGCTTTGTTACCTGGAGTTTGAAAGTGTAGCTCTGAGTCACGGGGGATTAGTGCTGCAGGGATATTACAATATGAATGATGTAATGTCTGCATCCTTACCTGGGAGTTGCAGGAACTGAACATAATTCAGTGGCAGTTTCATGATAGCAGAAATAACTTTTATTTTTCCTCTTCTGGCCTGCTTTTTGCCATAGCATGAAGTGTCTCCCCGTGGCATTTGCCACTGCAGAGCTGAAGTTTCTATCTAATGAAAATCTGCAGAAATAAATTGGTCACCTGTTTGCAAGTTTTGTAAACCAGCAATACATTTATCTTTCTAATGTATTGCTTTCTAAATGTATTCTTATCTTTTTAAAACAGAGGTTAGTAGCAGTAGTTTGCACTTACATAGCCCTTTTTCACTTCTCTCTCACTGTTTTAAAGTGATTGAATAATTTGTGTTCCTCCACACATAATAATCCTGCAAAGCAGACCCAGAAAAATACCTGTAGCAAAGAAGAGCTTGTCCATGCATGAAAAGCAAAATAATGGGGAAAAAAAAAAAAAAGCTCCAGAAAATTAGCCTGCTTCAAAAAGCTATTAAATTGTTCCTATCCCTGAAGCTTTACAAATGTGATAATTGTTGTGTTCTGGTGGTGCAATATGTTTCTGCAGCAAGCTGAGGAGCAAGCCCTGGTGTCTGGAGGAGGGAGCAGGGCTGTGGAACAGGGGCAGGGAATCCTCCCTGTGGGCAGCCTGTGCTCCAGGTCTGAGTGCCCAGAAATGCTTCCCAGCCCTGCTGGGCTGCCTAGCAAGGGAAAACTTCTAATTCCAGCTGACTTTAAAAAGTAAATACACAGCACAGGGCTGTTCCTGCTATAAAACAATAACCCCCCCCAGCTAACATTTACTTTTTTAGCTGGCAAAGCATCATTGAAATGCACTTGTAATGGAGACTTGCCAGTGTGGGTCTTGGAGCAGAACCTTTCTGTGAAGTGTTTCTGTGAACTGGGTGATTTTATCAAGAGGCAGAACACATTTGATCAGTCATTTGGTGCAGTTGCACAAGGGTGTTAACGGGATTTCTGAAACGTGACAGAAGCCTGGTGAATCACAGTGAACTTTACCAGATAGTTTTGGATGCAAAATCAAACATTTGCCGAGGTTTTCAATTTAGCTGTAATTTTCGAGGGTGACAGTAACGCCATAATCCTGGAACAGATGCTTCTGCTCTGAATGCTGTTTCTCCCTCCTCCCCACGTCCACAGCTTTTGTTTGTACACACAGTGCCTCGAACACTCCTCAAGCTTCCCAGTAGAGAGCCTCAAGTTGTTGTAGAGCATCGTGGGCATCACCAGCAGCTCTGGAGCGTTTCCAGTGAGCCATCTGTGGTGTGATAGGAAATCTGTGCTCCGTGGCAGGCTGCAATGCCATTCAGAGAGGGAGCAGACACACTGCAGGCACTGATTCAATGAGAAGCTTCACAGAGTTGTGGGACTCAATTCCTCCCCTTGACCTTTCAGGCTGGGAGGTAAGAATTTGGTTGAAGGGAGTCACTCAGGTTTCCTGAATAGTCAGCAGATATGGACAAGCACTTGCAAGGAGGATTCATCCCTGCCTGGTTTGTAATGTGGGGTGTTAGGCTGAGTGGCTGACTTGTAGACAGCTGCAATTAGGTTGAATGAATCCATCAGGGAAGAGGATGTGACATGAACATCAGCATCCACCCGGGCTGTCCTGAGAGCCCTGGAATTACCCAGCCTTGCATCACTGCTCTTACGTAAGCTCAGCGAGGAGATGTTCAGCAAAAAGAGCACATCCACAGGAGAAATGCCCTTGCTTTGGACACAGATGATACCATCAGACTCATGAGCTACTGCTTGAATTTAGAACAGTATTTCCTTTCAGGATTCAAACAGTATATTCCAGTCTCAACAATATATTCTCAATTTCATGCCTAGATTATATAATTAGATTATATTAACTCCTGCCTTCCATCTTTCCCTTTCTTCACTCCATCTTTTCTTCAGCCCTTTGTCACTTCATTTCTTCCCCTATGGCTGTGCTCTTTCACTCACCTTTCTGAACATTACTTTTTCAGTTAGAAGGGAAAAAAACCCCTTCAATAAAGCATTAATACAGTATTTATAAACCATTACATTTTTCCTTCTGCCTTGATATTTTGTTGTTTTCCTTTTTACCCATTTTGTGTATTCAGACCATAAACTCTTCAAGACAAAGACATTCTTTCCATTTGTGCCTGATAAGAGCTGTATCAATATCACTATAGTGTGCTGTGTAAGTATTTAGTCCAGTTCTGCTTGTGAGGTTACCATAGGTTTCTCTGAATTTTGGATCAGACAAGCAGTTGAACACCTGCAGTCCTTGGGCAGCCTATAACCATTCCTGATGGATCTAGCTCTTTTTATAAGCTTCTTCATGATCCAGAGACTGCAGCTAGAACATAAAGGACCTGTATTTTTATCTTCCACTTGAGTCCCTTCAGGTGTAACAAATCACATGTTGGAATTTTTCTTTGGAATAAGTTTGTTTGGACTCATTGTCTGTACTTTCCTTTCCTGACACTGAAAATAATGACTGGAGCTGCACATCCATAAACCCACCCATCTCTACTCAGTCTGGAACTGGAACTTCTTCAGCCACCCAAAATACCCCAGGGATGCATTTTTACACAAACATGTACAGAAATGAATTGTATTGGTACAAGCAAATATCTCTGAACAGCAGCCAGTGTTATAAAACCAAGCTTTAAATTCAGACTCAGGAATCCAGATTTCTGGTCAGAAAACAGAAACAGGACCATGTGGCACATCCAAACAAATCAGCAGAGTTTGAATTGAATTCTCCTGGATATTATCATACCCCTTCTGTAAAGCAGATACACTGAAAAGTGCATCAGTGTTCTGAAACGTTAAAGGGATTTTTGCAAAATCTGTCATTAAAGGAAGTAGGTTTATTAATGACTTTTAATTTTACCACGTGTCCTTAAAAATGCTGTTCAAACAATCTGCTTGTGCTATTGGAAACCCACCATAAAACATCACTGTTCTGTAAATGAAGTGAAAGTCAGAATTGCCCTGGTTTTATTTTACATTCTCTAAGTGTGGGAAAAGAGGAGTTTTAGAATTGTGTTCAAATGCTCTCAGTGGTACTATCTATCCTTTGGCAGACAGACTTATACAGGAAGAAGTTTATTTCTCAGTTATTCTTACTGGAAGCCTTCTCTCAGCACCTGGTGGTAGCAATAATTAACACCATGATGGCTTGGGTTGTGCTTCAACCTAAAAAAAAAATTAAATAAATAGGACTTGCCTATGGTAGATGTTATTTTAACATGAGTTTTAACATGAGTTGATATGGTTGTTTCTTATAAGTCAAGCACAGTTACCTAAAATGTAGAAAAATTTTAGAATGCTCTTTCTAAAAGTCAAGTCTTTTGTTCTTTAAGGCCAGTTTAGAAAATGTAGAAATGCAAATTTAGAAAATGCAGTTTAGAAAATTCCTGTGATCTAAAAATGGTGATGTAGCGTCAATTAATATAGCAGAACAAGAGGAAGCTGAGTTCATGTCCATTATACAGAAAAATAGTTACCAACTGTTTCATCTCCTGAATTTGTTAAAATACTGGGCCAATTGTAACATGAACCTAAAAGATTCATAGTGAATGGTTTATGAGTTTGTGTAAGACTGAAATGCAGCTATGAGAGAATATTTTGGCTCCATTCTCTCCACAAGATAAATGTTGTTGATTGTGAGACCCCATGATTATTTGTGAGCCAAATTTGACAGCAGCAATATGATTTCTGCCTGACACAGGCTTAGGCCAGTTGGAATGACTTTTCTGTTCCTGTTAATGTCTTCAGTGGCCAAGTGCTTATTGTTCAGTCATTTTTGAGAAGTGAACTTCTGTTAACTCAGAAGTTATTACTGTGTGGCAGTAATAAAATTTTTGTATATGTAAATAATTACAAAGTTATGTCAATGTAAGTGATATGTCACTCCAGTAGACCACATGTCCTATAAAAGAGAATTAATTTCATCAGAATACAGATATCTGGTGCCCCTCAAGCTTGGCAAGAGAAGAAGCCAAAACTTGTAGTAACCTCTATTGCAAATATCTGAGAAAAACCTTTCTCTCTAGAAAAAATTTAGTCTTGTACCTGCACATCTTTGTGTTTACATTAAGCCCAAAGGTAGAAATTACTACTGCTAATTAAAAGTTAGGTGATAATAAATAGACATGAAGGGGAAAAACGTCATGCAAAACATCTGTCTTGTGGGGGCTTTATGGGATGGGGAGAGTTCTGCTTCAAAGAGAAGTAAAGAGGATGCAAAGCTCCCCAACTAAAGAGTCTGCATCTTTCATTTTCCCAGCATTCCTAAAATTCTTCTCCCCACCCCCCTCTTCCCCCTAAACCAAATCCCTTCGGCTTTGGTGACTTCAGTCTTCATGGAGTTGTAGCAAATGGAAGTAGAAGGGATCTGGAGAGGTCATTAACCCATCTCCCTGCCCCAAGGCAGGGCTGCAGCCATACTACACTAATAAGCTGCTTTTTTTTTTTTTTTTTTTTTTTTTTTGGTCAAAGATCCAACTAAATGAATTGTGAAGATTTTTGGGAAGTTTGGGCCCAGCTGTTAAAGCTTTGTGTAAGTGTTAACACAGTCACAAGGTTGACTTTGGTGAAATTACTTTAATATGAATCAAATGAAGGACAAACTATCCCCTCATTTTTAATGAGCTTCAGTGATTTTGCAACTTTTTGGTTTTTTTTTTTTTGCTGCAGTATTACACTTAAAATAGGTATGAAATTATGATAATGATTTTGGAGTAATATACAGAATTACTTGGGCTTTAGATTTGTGCCAATACACATATATCTGCTTATCACATTGTTGCTAAAAAATTGTTGTATTCTTCATTGCTTAAAGCATTTTACAGAATGTGTGATTTTTGTAGCCCTCCCTAAAACAATCCCCTACACTGGCAAAACCACTTGCTAGTATTTTTGTGTAGTAGGATTTTTTGTAAATGATAAATAAATATCATTTAATAAATAATATTTTAAAAAATTACATTAATAAAATTATTGTTTAAATTAATTACCTACGTATTTTCATATAATAAATATATTTTAAAATATATTTATTTTATATTATATATTATATATTATATATTACATAATATATAATATATATTATATATTATATTATATGTATTATATAATATATGTATATTATATATATTATCTATTTATTCTATATAAACATATACATATTATTATAATAAATAAATGTTATTTATTATTTAATGAATAATATTTATTTAAGGAATAAATAATGATTGTTCATAATTTAACAAAAAATAAATAACAAATAATAAATGATATTTAATTAATAAATAAACCAAACATAGCAGCCCACTGGAAGTTCCTGGAATAGCCATGATGTGGATCTTTGCATCCCAGAAAACCATCAGTGAGTATTTGGTCCTCTGTGCTGGGACTGGACTCACTGTGTCCCTTCTGAGCTGTCCTTTTACATCATCTCATCTTCCACTTCTGCCTTTTTTTTCCCCCTGTTGAGAACAAATGAAGTAATTAGAAGTTTTCTTCAGGCAGAGGGAGGAGCAGCCACAAAGTATGTCATAAGTTTTGTCTAAACTGTTTTCCTTTGGTAATGCATGCCCTAAAGCTGTGTGCTTAGCTGGCTTCAGTGTAATTGTTCCTACCCTGCAAAGCCTTCCTGAGTGCCCAAAACAGCACCAAACTCCCAGCCAGCCCCTTCCCCAGCTGTGCCCTGCTCCATCATTTCCTTTTTCTTCAGCCGCTGAAATGAACATTTAGAGTCTGATTCTGAAGATGCCAAGTTTAAACCTTCCTGACAACCTCTGTGGGTGAAAATATTGTGTGATCATGTAATTGAACACACTGCAAGAATGCAGATGCACAATTAACTTTGCACACAGGAAGTTTACTCCAGCATTCCCTAGTATTTCACTGATAAACTTTCCTTTCCTTTGATAAACTGATAAATACCCTAGTATTTCACTGATAAACTTTCCTTTCCTTTGATAAAATGGTAAATACCCTAGTATTTCATTGATCAACTTTATTTTGCTTTTATAAATTGATAAATACCCTAGTATTTCACTGATAAACATTACTTCCCTTTGATAAACTGATAAATACCCTAGTATTTCACTGATAAACTTTACTTTCCTTTTATAAAAAGATAAATACCCTAGTATTTCATTGATAAACTTTATTTTGCTTTTATAAATTGATAAATACCCTAGTTTTTCACTGATAAACTTTCCTTTCCTTTGATAAACTGATAAATAGTATTCCTTTGATAAACTGATAAATATCCTAGTATTTAACTGATAAACTTTGCTTTCCTCTGATAACCAATAAATACCCTAGTATTTAACTGATAAACTTTACTTTTCTTTTATAAACTGGTAAATACTCTAGTATTTCATTGATAAACTTTATTTTCCTTTTATAAATTGATAAATACCCTAGTATTTCACTGATAAACTTTGCCTTCTTTTGATAAACTGATAAATACTCTAGTATTTCACTGGTAAACTTTCCTTTCCCTTGATAAACTGATAAATACCCAAGTATTTAATTGATAAATTTTCCTTTCCTTTTATAAACTGATAAATACCCTAGTATTTCACTGATAAATTTTACCTTCCTTTCCAAGAAGTTATCCCAAGGAGGGTGATTGTAGGATCCTATTTTCACTTCCACGTTTACTTTTGCCACATTATGACCATTTTGCCTTAAAATACCGTTGCCCTGCCAGCTTGCTCTCAACTACAGAAGATGTTATGGTTCTGGAATATTTCAGTAAAAATGTTAATTATTTAAACTCATTTTATGTCTAGCATTTATGCCATGGATGGGATTTTGCTGCCCTGTGAAAACCCACCTGTTTGGCACACTCAGTGCATAAAAATGGACTCTTCTGCAGGTGTTTACCTGCTTTTAGGAGCAGGGGAGCTGTGCCCACATTTTGGGCTGGGGAGAGGGGCAGGAAGCAGGAATGGGGAGGACACATCCAGAATGGGTGAGGAGGAGGAGAACAAACCAGGGGATTGTTGAACATTCTGGAAAACAAGTCTTAACAGCCTCAGATTCTGTTTGTGAAATTGGGAGATACCTTTTGCCATGTGTTTTATGTGCCTCAATTCCCTGTCTTTGAAATTGAGGTAAATTTGCTGCCTTGTCTCACCAGAATATTAGAAAAATAAAAAGCTGGTATTTGTGAGCACAGGGAAGGCAAGAAAGGGGAGTCTGGTGCTGAGTTTGAACCTAGGAACAGGAGCAGGGGCTGGAAACAGAGGCAGGAAAAATGCAGGAATATCAGGGACAGGAATGAAGAGCTTGGGTGCAGAAAGCTGAGACTGGGGACTGCAGATAACCAGAGAAGGGACATTTTTGGCATGAAAAGCAGTTGTGGGATGGGAAGCCTGGGCAAGGACTGGGATTGCCAGTGTGAGCAAAATCATCCTGATTCTTACCAGGCTGATCAGAGGAAGAGAGCTTGAAAGGGATGGGGGCCAGAGCCTCGGAAATAGCAGAGAAGTCTGTCCAGCAGAAAACATTTTTTGTTTAGCTGGGGCTTTAAATTGGATTGTTTCTCTGTGGTCAGCAAATATCTGTGAAAATGTGGTGCTGCTGTTCCAGAAGGATCACAACCTGTTCATACCATCACTTACTGCCTCAGCCCAAGTGACCAAAATGTCCCTATTGGTACCAAAAATAAAGGCCAGTTGCTTAACCTGTAGATGCCTGTATAGTGCCATGCAATGAATTTCCTCTTTGTTTGTGGCTTAACATTTAGAGTCTTTTAAAATGGTGTTAATATACTAGGATTATTTTAAGCCCTGTATATGGGCATACAGAAAATTTCTCCACATAGAAAATTTCTCTGCACAGAAAATTTATCCACAAAGAAAACTTCTCCACAAAGAAAATGTAAGGAATGATATTTTGAAATACCTGTGCAGGCTTTGTTCACAGGAAACATGTGTGTGTCCAGTGATTCTGATCTTAATGACAAGATAGATAATATTCAGCTGTTTTCAAAGGATTCTGGTGTGGTTTGTTGTTCAGAATAGGTCTGGTCTAAAGATGAATGTGGTGTATGCAGTGAAATGTGCTTCCTGGAGAACCAGCAATTTTTTAATAATGTTTGGAAGTTGGGATTGTAGAGGGATGGATTGTAGAGGAAAGGATTGCAGGAGGAACGGTCTCATAATTAAAACATGGAAGGTGTGGTGTGTGTCTCTGCCAATAGCACTGAACTTCTGTGTGGTCATGTTGCTTCAACACAGCATGTTTGTTTCAATCCTTTTATTTGGTGTCTCTTGCTTTCTGAGTGCCTGACTTGGGGATTCTTGGAGAAATCCAACTAAGCTTCCAGCTGCAGATGAAGTTAGCATTTGAACATGTGGAATTCTGTAGAATGCTAAACATTCTGGAAAAGCAAGACCTAACTGCCTGAGATTCTGTTTCTGAAATTAGTAGGTACCTTTTGCCATGTTTCATGTGCCTCAATTCCCTGCCTCTAAAATGGAGGCAACTTTGCTGCCTTCTCTCCCAAGAATATCAGGAAAATAACACAGTTGGTATTTGTGAAGCATTCAAGTGCTATATACTGACATGTGCTATTGAAAAGCCATTCTGTCTGCAGAACAAGGTTTGAATAGTGTACAATAAATATGTCAGAAAAGCTCTGAGCAAACAGTGACAAGAAAATAAAATACTGGCTAGTCAGTCACTAAAGGAATAGCCAGTCCCTAAATGAGCACTGTGCATCCTCCTCACTGAAGAAGATGAGGAAGAAGAGTATAAGGCCTGTATAATGAAATTCTGTATCATAACAAATACACCTGTAAAAGCCTAACTCACTCCCAGCATCCAATCTAAGGATCCTGAATTTTTTATTTTTCCCATCTAAATCTTTGCAAATTTGCAGACATTCTTCTCTTTTCTGAAATACAGTATTATAGTAGTATATATTCTAAAAGTATATATATATATACTATTATAGTAGTATATATTCTAAAACTGTATAAATATATATATAAAAAATATATAATATTACATATATTGTATATAATATATATAATTATATCCATTATATGTATTATAATAATGGTATATACCTACACTATTATAGTAGTATATATTCTAAAAGTATATATATTATAATTATATATATTATAATTACATATATTGTATATATTATTATATATACATATATAATATATATTGTACATATTATATTATATTGTACATATTATATATATTATATATATCATGTTTATTATATATCATATTATATATATTATATAATTATTTTATAGATGATTATATAAATTATAAATATTATAATAATGGTATGTATATACACTATTATAGTAATATATATTCTAAAATAATATATTTTTTTTAGAATAAATATAGCAAATGAACACAGTGTTGACATGAAAGATTTTTTTGTTTTCTGACCCCACTTTGAAGTCCAGGGTGGTGTGGCAGGGTTTGCAGTGGTTCCCTGTCTGTGATATTTAGGCAGGGATATTTAGTCCCTGAGTGAGATGAGTTTGCTGGGTCTTGGTTCTGTTTGCTCCTCATCACAGAGATGCCAGCAGGGAGTGGGGGAAGGTGGAATTCCTTCCCTTGTCTCTCCACCTGCCACATCCCCCTGCCCACAGCAAAGTACTGTGCACTTTTTTAGAAAGAAAATGTGATTGAGGGATCTGCCAAGTGCTCCCCTGTACTTCCCAGCTTCTCCTTCTCTGCTTTGCACGCTTCCATCCCCTCCCACAGCATCCAGGTGGTACCTTGGCTTTTCCCAGCACACCTTTTGCTCAGCAGCCAGAGGAGAAAGGCTCATGCCCTGTGTGGATGTGTTGAGGCAGAAATGAGGCATCATCAGCCACAGCCACAGCCAGGTTCAACCTGCCTTGGAGTAAGGGGAGAGCTGTGGGTGAAGGATTCTCTGCCGCAGCGCTGGTTTAATGCAGCTGAAATTCAGAGCTGCAGTTGCTGTGCGGTATTTACAGGTGTGTGGGTTGTGCTTCACAGGCAAAATGCTGCCATTAAATACACTCCTCTCTCCTCTTCCAGCACTGGGCTGTGGCATCTCACCCTGCACACAGGCTGTCCTGCTCCTCATGCATTACTTTCTGCATTTCCTTCCCCTGGAGAAAATAACAGCGCAGTTCTTCTCCCAGCGCTGCCCACGGCCAGGAGTGGCCAGTGGTGGGAAGCCCTTAGGAGCATCTCTCAAGTCACACCCAGCTGCACAGTCTCAGAGCCAGCAAGGAATTCTGCAGTCAGCTCACTGAAAATTCAAAGATTTCCTATGCTTTTTAATCTAATTCTTGTGTTAAAGAAGTATTGAAAAAAGGGAAGCTGTGTTTAGGTGTGATAAAAGCAAAAATGTGGCAAAGCTGAGAATAAGGATAGTCCACAGAGCCTCCTAATTCAGTTGTGCAGCCACTGCTGTTCTCCTGTTCCCTTCAGAAGCGTGTGCATTTTAAAGGAACCACCCAGTTTAGCCTTTGCCTACTAAATCTTTCAAGAAACATGCTCCTTCCATGATACCAGTTTCATAAATTATTGCACTATGCAGAAGATGCTCAACTGTCTCATCTGACCCAGCTTGGGTCCAAAAGCAAGCCAGTCATTAAGCAAGTAAAGCCTCAGTTTTACATTAATTTTCACCTTACTTTACAAAAGCTAAATGGTAATGTCATGTCTTTTATACATCTCCCTCAGAGGAGGGGTGGAAATATTTTTTGTCATAGCTGAAAAATAAGGTTTATTGTGCAAGGACCATGTGCTTGTGGGCAGCCATGTGACCTCTGTCTCTGTTTCCCCATCTGTAAACTGGATTTAATGTTCCTACAACTCACTGGGGAGGGCAGGCTTTGATTAACATGTATGATTGCCTTCTACAAATGCAGCTACTGTCACTGCTTGGTTTTATTAGCCACTATCAGTAGAATATGAGGAGGAAACATGTAGCAGAATAATGTGCAACCAGGGTGAGCCCTCTGCATCTTTTGACCATCATATAATTTATTTTCAGACTCTTGTCGCCGTGTGTGCATATTTAAAATAAAACTCTACGTACGCTGCAGTGCTGTAGAAATCAAATAACTTGGTGTAGAGGTTGACATGCAGATGAAACACTGATTTTTAAAGGGGAAAATGCCTATAGATGTATTTAAATACCTTGAGCAAATTTGTATTTTGTTTAGGAAATTTTCATAAGGAAATAAAAATCTGTTCCAATTTAGAGAATCCAGTATATTGAAAACACGAACCTGATCTTTGCAGAAACTGTGACGCGCAGTCAAGAAAGCAGCAGTGAAATTTAAAACATTGTGCCTTTAATATGTCAAATAGAAATTCTTCATATCATTCCTCTTGTGTTGAGGTTTTCAAAATATAAGTATTTTGGAACATGAGAATAATATTATGGTAGATAAGTCCAGAAGAGTGTTGGGGAAGTGCTTTATTTGTGTGAGTAAACACGGATCAGTCGGGCAAAAGACGGCATTTCCAAATGCGCCATGCAAAACGAATTCATCTCTTTTTTTTTTTTTTTTTTCTCTCTCCATGTTTTTCTCTCTTTCCTCCCTCTCTCTCCCCTCCTGAAACCCTCCTGCCACAGCGGCTGCATTTGCCTCCAGACTTGTCAGACACAGTGAGCCGCGCGAGCAAACAGGATCTGGCAGGATCCGCCAAACTGCTGAGCTCAGGATGTGGCGCCATGGCCATCGGCAAGAAGCACCTGGACTTCTAGTGATTTCTGCTTAGCAGCCTCACTCACATTCAGCTGACACCCTCATTAGGAGTGTTAATGACTTATATAAATATTTTTCTTAATGATTTGACCCAGCAGTCTTTAAAAATACGTGTTGTCATATGAGGCCTCCCTTTTTTTCTTTTTTTTTCCTTTTTTTTTTTTCTTTGCATGTGTGTGTGTGTGTGTTCTCTTTCTTTGTAATAAATTTGGTCTCATTTGGGTTTTGCTTTTCGTTAAAGCTTCTGTTCTGTTGGGTCCTGCCATTGTTCTGCTCCATTTGAAACAGGTAGTATTTTGTTCCTTTACTTAAAATACAAATATTGCGATTACCCTTTCTTTTTTTTTTATACATCAAAAATAAAGGGATGTTTTTCCCAAAAGAATTTTTTATATTCTTACATATAATATTTTGTATGAATAATGGGTTTATTGAAATAAAGGAATGGAACTTATTGAAATAAAGGAACGGAACTAAGCAATTCGTTGTCATGTGTTATTCAAACAGCAAACTACACATTTTTAAAGACATGCATTTCTGTAATTGAAACACCATTCTTAAATTTCAGGAAATCCCTACCCGATTTTATTAAATATGTAATAATAAATTTATAATGCATAAGAGAGTTTTTATTCTAATAGGCCAGTAATTGAGGATGGGGGTGTTTAAATCAGAAGATATTATAGATAATTACTTTGCCTTATGGCTTACTACATGGATTAAAATGCACTTGAATGGACTTCCCTAACCAGAGAGGAAAGAATTTATTTCCTTATGTAGTTCAAAACAGTAATCCTAAACAATTGAAGTCAGCACTATGAAATTATGTCAACAGACATAATTCAAGATGGAAATTCAAACCGACAGCTACATTAATGCTGGGAAACCAGAAGAGTGCATTGGAGCTGGGGGAAGGATGACACAGAGAGCTGGTCTAAAGCAGGGCAGAATACACAAGTAATTCAGCCTTTTGTACCCTCAGATATACAATTTGTGAGCTCCTAACTGTTCTCTATGTATCCCTGTGTCTCTCTCATCAAACAAAGGAACAGTGAAGCAAAGCTGACCTGGGAATTAAAGTGGTTTGCATTCTTTCTTCTGAGGCTGACTTCCATTTTGAAAGGTAATATCTTCTTCTCTGCAGAACTTCCAAGCCACCCAGCTGTAAGATTGCATTACGGTTTCAAAATTTAGTCTTTATAATAGTGTATTACATGGCTGGAGTGAAATTGAGTCTTCAAAGAACATGTTAATAGGATGCAATAATGGTAACATATTTTGATGGGTTTGGAAAACCAAGACTTGGGAAGTGGTTTGCTTTTTTTTTTTTTTCTCCTCTGCAATCCAGGTTCTTCTTTATTTTTTTCTTGACAACGCTGTGTAAAACAAAGACATAGCTTTTAAAACTGTCTAACTAATATGATGAATGTCAATCACTTAAAAAACTCCACTGTAGCATAAACACATACTGTATACAGCTTTTATTCTGAATTAGAATAATTGAATCAATGACAGTGATTTGCCAGGATGTCAAATCTATCCATCATATCCTGTCACTACCAGTTTATTTTTTGTGATCAAAATCAAAAAGACTACTATTTTGTCATCAGCTATTTCATTAGTAGTAACAATCAGGTTTTCTCTTCTATATTTTTTAGATATGCCTGTTATATTTTTTATTTCTAAAGACAGAAATCCTTTTTAAATCTTTTCAAAATAAAGTTTCAGAACTGAACTGTCAGTTTAGTGAAGAAAAAAGACATCTGCTTTCCTATGCCAACATATTTAAAATATTATCATTGATGTCTCAAACATTTTTCTCTTTTTGTATTATGTGTAACACTGAATGGAAGTTCTCATTAGATAAGTAATTGTGCCTTTTGAAAGCATGAGATAATTTAAAAACTTAGGATAAAGTGATTTTTAACAAAGGTGAAGTTTTACATTGTATGTCTTTTTAATGTAAATAACACAAAACACACTTTTTATTCTTTGTGGAATATAAAGTCACAAGGCATATAAATTGCTGCCAACATATTTAAATAGGTCATTGACTTAACATACAGAGGAGAAAATATCATTAAAGTCACAGTCCCATTTCTAGCTGAGATATTACCTGATAATTGTTAGTGTCCATCCCACGTCTGCATCTGCAAGGCTTCAGTTTCCAAAACTTCAGCAGGCTAATATTAAAGCTGACAAACAGTTTGAGTAACAAAAGGAACTCCTTCTACAAACCTGCATTAGTTTGTTTTTTTTCTGAGTCACTAAGTGTGCTTTGGAAAGTGTTAGAGAATGCAGTGTTGTTTACCTAAGGCAAAGACATGGAGTGTTGGAAGATTTTTAGTTTTATAAAGATGGAGTAAGTTTTATAAAGAGAGGTGTTTTAAAAGATTTTATTCTATTATTAGTCTCATAGAAGGGTGAGATATAAGAGATGTAATTTAGTTTAATCTCTCTCTTCACAATGCCATCTCTTTTCTATAGTCTTCTTAAGTTAATACACTTTATCTCAGTATTTATATACAGATATACAAAACCATATAAACTTTCAATCAACTTTTAAAAATCTTTTACAAGTCCATTCCTCACAATGGAGCAAAATTTCTCTTCTTTTCTTCCAAAATCTCCTCTATCAGTTACAACTACACATGACAGTGACTTGGCTAATCCAGCAAGCTGAGAGGTGAGACAGAACCTTGGGTGTGCTGCCTGATAGCAGGTAGGGAGAGGGTAGATTTGGGGTAGATAGAGGGTAGATAAAGTGTAGATAGAGGGTAGATAAAGTGTAGATAAAGTGTGGATAGATTGTGGATAAAATGCAGATTTCAGGCGTCGCACCAGCAGCAGTTTTGACTTGGGAATCCAGGGAAATGTTCACCTGGTGATTTTCTGTGCCTTTTGCCCATGGCCACTCTGTGCCTGTCAAGCTCCTGTGTACAAAACATCCTTTTTCAGTTCTGTCTTCCCTTGACTGGAAGGCAAATATTTAAGCAAGGGGAGCGGCTCAGGCAATCGAAGAATGGGCACAGCCTCCTCTGCCAGGCTGTGCCAATGTGCTCCCAGCTCCTTTTGGCACCTCCAGAGGCCCCTTGCTGGCTTGGACAGAAATCTGTGCCATCCTCACTCCTGCTCAGAGATTGCAGAATGAGAGGGTTTTGTTTATAGCAGATTTTTTTAAGCAGAACTTCCTACTTTTTAGCAGGCTACAAACTGAAACCACCAAACTCAGCAGGGAAACAATAGATTCATCCCAGGGAAGACGTTCCCAATTCAGCACAAGAACCTGATCTTTACAGAAATTGTGACACACAGTCAAGAAAGCAGTAATGAAATTTAAAACGTTGTGCCTTTAATATGTCAAATAAGAATTCTTTCTATAATTCCTGTTGTGTTGAGGTTTTCAAAATATAAGTGTTTGGAACATGAGAAGAATATTATCGTAGGTAAGTCTTTTTCTCTGTTTGTAAAGACATTTCAAAAGCAATTTCCAAGATGCAGCTGAATTCAATTTTGTGTAACAGTAGCTACAAGCAACTGGAAATGGGCATTCAGCTACTCCAGATTTGATACCTTTGTGGTAGTACCCAACTGGTTTAATATTTAAATTTAATATTAAGTAGTGATGCTGTTCCAAACATAGCTTTTGGGAAAGTGCAAAAGCCTTAAATAATAAAATAACCTTTCACCATGCCAGTATTGGAAAGTGAGCTGCTAATCAAGTTTCTCTGAAACCACAAGAGTGTAACACATCCCATTAAAAGTGTGGCTGGACTACAAGAACTAAACTCAGACACACACTCACATGTACTAAAGAAGTATTTCTCCAGGATCATCTATTAGAAATTTAAAGTGTTCTTCTTCTTTTGCCTGTGCTGGAGAAACATCATAGCTACAGAGCACAACAGAAATAGGAAAGAAGATGCTTTTATGCCTTTAAGAGATGGTGGAAGCAAGTCCAATTCCCCCGTGCCATCTCTTGGGATTTCTGTTTTCTCTAGTGAGCTACATGAGTGCAGGACCTGCCTACATTTCTTTTTTTAATCACACTAAGCACGTAATAGTGCTTATCCAATAATAAATGTACCTGTGTAGAAGAAAAGAATGAATCTTCTTCATCTTAGGGAAAAAATGGCAAGGGGGTAAGAAAGCAGAAATTCCACCACTCTATTTTTTCAGATTCTATTTAATATAAGCAAATGTTAGAATCTTTTTCTTTTCCCAGAAAAAAAAAAAAAAGACAAAAAACATTTCAGCACCTGAGTAGATGGGTCTTTCAGGACTGTTGGGCATCAAGCATCTGCTGAAAACTTGGCTGCTTATTTAAACTCTGCCTTTAAACAATTTTGAAAGTTATCAGGCACATCAAACTCATTTGCAGACCTCCTATTCATATCAAAACAAAGACACCTTTTATGTTTTCAGCATTTTATTGCATGAGGATTTTCTAGACCTGCAGAACTTAATCTGAAAAGTCTCCCAGAGAAGTCAGTGATACTTTAGACCAGGAGCAACCTGGTAGGGTAAAGTCCAGAGGATCTTTTACAATTTAGCAGATCCAGAGAATTTTTAACTGAATATTCCTCTATATATTAAAAAAAAAATGTATTTAATGTCTTCTGGCATTGAAGATAAATGTAAAACCCAAAATATAGCAAGATTAAAAAAAAAAAAAAAAAGTCTTTATGCTGGCAGAGTTTGAGTCTGAATGTTCATAGCCTCAGAATCTTCTCGGCATTCAGAGTGTCAGAGGTATTCTCTTAAAAGTCCTGAAATTGGTGAATTTTGGTGCACTTTCAGATGCTTCTTTTGAAGTCAGGTTGATGCAGATGCACTAGAGAAAGCTCTTGCTGGAATTTCACAGGGCTGGATTCAGAGAAGAACAGAAAGGATGGATGGATCTGATGTGGGTATGAAATCAAGCAGTTTTCAGTGCCTATATTTTGAGATTTTGATATATTGTGTGGAGAAAGAGCTGTAAAGCTGTTTAAAATGCATTGCTGAGGTGAAACTTCTCAGCATTTCTTAGAATGCATTTATTTAATGCAAATCAAGTCAGAGCTTCCACTCATAGGCCAGGGCTGATTGTGCAGGGCATCATTCTTGGCCTGGAACTTGCATGACTTCAAATCAAATTTGGCTTCCTGACCTGTTTTAAATCAGGACAGGGATTCTTCTAGCAGGGCTTGACACCAGTTCCAGCTCCACTGTCTCCAGCTGACAGCTGGGAGCTGCAGCTCTTCATTCCTGAGCAGGGAGGTTTCAGTGCATCCCTTTCCTTCCTGGGCGCGTTCAACATCTCCGTGCATGCAGCAGGTGAACTTGTCAGACACAAAGGTTCCTCCGGGGTGTGATGGAACTCCTGCCAGCAGCATGGCCTGGCACCTGGGAGAGGTGAGCTAACCACAGAAACACAGGGTGGGTCAGGCTGGAGGGGACCACAGCAGGGCCGTCCCTGAGCGCTGGACTGTGTCCAGCTGGAATATCTCAGTGAGGGAGACTCCACAGCCTCTCTGGGCGGCCTGTTCCAGTGCTTCATCCCCCAGGTAGGAAGGAAGTTCTTCCTCATGTCCAGCTGGAGTTTCCTGCACATTCCAATTTCTGCCCGTTGCCTCGTGTGCTATTGCACATGGAAAACGCCTCCCTTCAAATCCTGACAGACACTGGCAGGGTCCTCCCCTCTCAGCCATCTCTTCTGGGGCTGGACAGGCCCAGCTCCTTCAGTCCATCCTCACAAGAGATGCTCCATCCCTTCATCATCTTTGTTACCCTCCCCTGGATCTGCTCCAGGAGCTCCTCATCTCTCCTGTGCTGAGGAGCCCAGAGCTGGGCACAGCACTAATAAATAAAACAACTCACCCAAGACCAGATAGGGAGTGACAGAGAGAGGAAAGCACTTGGAACAATTCTCCAGCATGATGAAATTCCCACTTGTGGTTTTTCCCAGCCTAGGTCCAGGATAGTTCAGCAATTTTGGAAAATTACTGGAGTGAGGAGGATTTTAACAGCACAAGGAGGATTTTGACAGCACAAAGAAGATTTTGACAGCACACTCATGGAGACAGTGGAACAGCAAGTCCATCTGTGTGGGAGTCATCCCAGGTGCCATCTCAAAACCAGGGGATCCATCCCAAATCTCCAAGGTTCATGGCTGAAGAGCTTCAAACATCATTATGGATTCTACGACTTCACACAAGCAAATAGAACTGGTCCCAACAATAGAGGGGGAAAGGATTATGGGGAAATGGAGCCACAATTACTTCAGGGAAGTTATTTTGCAGTCCTTGACTGTAAAATCTCAATGAAGTTTTAAATACACCCTAGCCCAAACAGGTGCAAACCAGCAGCAGTTCACAGAAAGGAATTGAATCATAATTCAGAAAATCATCAGAACTAAGTTTAAATAAGAATTTAAGGGGTTGAATATCTACTTTGCAAAGTAGCAGTGTTGACTTAAATTCAGAGAAATCTAAGTGGACAACTCGCCTCTTTAAAAGAAAAAAAAAAGTATAAAATTTTAAAAAGTATAAAATTTAAATTTAAAATAAAGTTTAAAAAAGAATTTAAGGGTTTGAATATCTACTTTGCTAAGTAGCAGTGTTGACTTAAGTTCAGAGAAATCAAAGTGGACAACTAGCTTGTTTGAAAGCAAAAAAAAAATACAAAATTGAAATTGTGGGGTTTTTACTTAATCCAGTCTGACAGGGGGAGTTTTAAAAATAAATAAACCCTCTCCTGCAGTATTGGAAGCACAAAGCTGCAGAGTACAGACTGAGTATGAATCCACCTTTGCCAAGTAAAACCTAAAGGGTAAACCATAGACAGTTACAGAGAGAAATATATGTTTTCTTCACTCATTATAAATGAACATATTTATTGTACCAAGAGGAACGTGTTTATCTGCTGTACGCTGTTCCCTGTAAATCAGAGCCCTTCTGTTGCCCTGTAGGTAATTTCTGTGGAATAACTGTTCATAAACTTCTCAAAATCCATTGGTGTAGGCCTGACCTGAGGGAGGTTATCTGTGAATCTACAAACTTCTCTGGTGCAGCTGGAAAAGCTTGTATGTCCCAGGAGAGGAAGAGCTGCAATTTGCAGCCCTCACCAATTTTAGCTGCCAGAGAGTACGTGAGGTCTGTCAGGTGCCTGGAGGCAACTGCAACCTCTGCTGGAAGATTCCAGGCGACTTCCAGCTCCTGTCAGGTACCTGAAGGCAGCAAGGATCCTCCTGGGGCACTCACAGAACCTCTGCTCACCATCTGACCCACCTACGATTCAGCCTAGGTGGTGAGGCTCCTCTCAGAGACCTCTACCAGCCCAGCAAAAGCAGTATCACAGTCCTTTGTGGGGGCACAGCAGCCCCAGCGCACAGCCCACCAGCCCAGCAGACACACATTTTCAAAATCATGGTCCTCTCACCAGGGATACAGCCAGGATGGGGAAAGGGAGCAGCGCAGAAGGCTCTGAAATTCTCAGTGTGCTAAAAGACAGTCAGCAGAGGTCAAAGCTTGAAGGAACCCAGGTTTCTTGGGGGGTTCCATCACCTTCCAAAGAACAGTAGGAGTCCTGGCAGCTGGGGGTCTCATGGAAATCTACAGCATATCAGCAGCACACATTACCAGACTGATCAAATGCCCTCATTGCTTTGGGCTTTCATTTCTGCAGACCCTGTGGAAACACCCTCATCTTCCACATGATCACTCTTGCAAACTATCTTAGGATAGTGAATTATCTGGGGTAAGCCACCCTAACTGTCTGCTGATGCACTGGGGTTTTCTCTCTTCACAGCTAAGAAGAGAATGTTGGGGGAGGAATTAATTTAAGCAAGAACCTGCCAACCTGGCTCCCATCCAAACTGTACTATCTTTTTACTACTGTGCACCTCGTGCAGGTTCCTCCAGCCTCTGTTTTCTCAAAGAAATACTGAATGATAACATATGATGAATGATAATGTGGGAGATTTCCCTGACACCACTCTCCAGCTCCAAAAGGAGCTACATTCCGTGCTTTGTTTTCCTCCCAAAGAGCAGGAGCATGGCTCTGCCACTGGGCAGTGCAGGGCTCTAAGGGTTCCTGCACTCTTCAGCCAGAGAAACACTCCCACAGTGCCTTCTCTCCCTCTGAATGGAACCAAGCAGCCATCACAGACCCCCCTCCCACACCTGTAATTCCAATTCCCTCCCCTGTTTCCAATTGAGGAGGGTGTTGTTTGGGGTGTCTGTGGGTGCCAATCACACTCTGATCAAAAACAGGGCTGCAAAAGAAGAGTTATTTTAAAAGAAGACCCTACACCATTCCCAGAGTGGAGAAGCCTTACCAGATGCACAAAGCTCAACTGCTGAAACTGAGGACAAGAGCAAACAGAAATGAACTGGGGGGGGGAATTAAAAGAACCTCACCTTTTCAGTTTTTGTACTGCTGTTTGTACCGTGGAAAAGTGGAACAAATTTAATCCTTAGCATAACTCTAAACTGCACATATTAATTACGCAGAGAAAGGGAGATAATATATTTCAATGTTAAAAAAAAAAAAAAAAAAAAAAAAAAAGCCAGACACCTTTGGCCATTGAACGTGAGTGAAATGGGACTCCCAAATGGCTGGATAGCCTAAGGGAAGCAATGTGCTATCAGTCCCGGGTCGTTGTCTGCTACTGTAATCTTCCCCCCACAAATAAATCCCGTGTTGGGCTGCCTAAAGTGAACCAGCCCATGGGGGCAATTTGCCCGCTGTATAAAGAAAATAAAAAGAAGAGGGGAAACCCCCTTTCAGCGCTGCACCCTGGGTGAGGAAGCAGCTCTGCCTGCCTCCTGCGGCAGGGCACATGCTGGCTGGTGCTTACCTTTTAAAAGCAATTGAAGGCGGTGTGCGCTCGGTGCGAGGCGGCTCCGGCACGTGTGTCACCCATGCGTGTCTGCTTCGCCATCGGCGTGTATGGCTCATCATCTGTCTGCTCTGAACAATAACTGTTAGGTTAGCAGCCTTTTCACTTGTAAATGTAAATATTGTATCTAGAACACAATATTTGAAACACAAAATACGGTGTTATTAAGACAGCACTCACACATCAATTCTTGTGTGACTATAATTTGTGAAATGCCTTAGGAGGGGCTTATAAATAAAGTATAAGGTGTTATTATGAAATACATTTTAACCAAATGCACAGAAATGTCTCGTTCCTATTGAAATCAATAGCAAAACTCCCACTAATTTCAGCGGTGAAAAGAGGAGACCCTTGGAAATCGCTGCGTTACACTGAACAAACACATCACAGCACATTTCACTCTTCACAAGTAACACAGCTCTGGAAGAAAAAAAAGGGGGTGAAGATGGATATTAGAGCACGCTGAAGATTTTCGTCCCCCACTCCTGCTGCCGGCTGTGGTGCCTGGCGAGACAGCGCGTCCCCACGGAGCCACGCTCCATCCATCCATCCATCCATCCATCCATCCGTCCGTCCGTCCGTCCGTCCGTCCGTCCATCCATCCATCCGTCCATCCATCCGTCCCCTGCCCGCTCCCAGCTGCGCTCCCGGGCTGCCCCGGGGATGCGGCACCGGGGCTGGGGCGGCTCCAGCGGGGGTTCCGGGCCGATCCCGCCCGGGGCGGTGCCCCTTGGCTGGGCTGGCAGCAGGACAAGGCTGCCCGTGCCCCGCGGAGCGCTCCGGGCGCTGCGGGCACCGAGCGCGCCCCGGCTTCTCCCCGATGTGCAGCCAGCCAGGCGGGCACTTCTCCCCTTCCACAGGGCACGGCAAGGAGCCAGCGAGCCAGAAATGTCTCCTCTCCGCCACGGCCAGCCGGGCTGTCACTGAAATCATCCCAAAGTCCATCCGCGCACATCCCGCGGCTTTGTCGCACGGCCCCCGCCCGGAGCAGCCCGGCAGGGAAAACCTTGGGAAGGGCTGGGAATGCACCATGGAAGGGCTGGCAAGGCCGGGAAAAGCCGGGAAGGGCAGGGAAGAGCCATGGGGAGCTGCCCCTGCCCGCGCATCGGCACCTGCAGAAACAGCGAGCAGCGCGCAGAAGTTGTCGGGGGAGGAAGGGATGGGAAGCTCTTTTTCCGTTCCTGGTTGAGCAGAAGTTGGCGTTTCCATAACAAGCTGCATTAGTGGGTATAAACACGGTAATTAGCTGTAGAAGTGCTGGGTTTGTACCTGTAATTAATCGTTCCCGGATTCAAGTTAGCCGTGTGAGGAGGGACCTGCCTGTTGTGGTGTTTAATGCAATTTATCTCTTGCTTATAAATGCATAACGTCCAGGTCTGATAAAAATTTACTAAATGTACTAAAAAATGTACTAAATGTACTAAAAAAATGTACTAAATGTACTAAAAATATTTAAAACTGATGTTTCCTTGACATTTGTAAATGGATGCCTTTAAAACTTAAAATATACTTAAAACTGACCAGTATCAAAATCAAAGCTCATTTTTGCTTGCTTTAAGCTCTTCATTTTAATAACCATCGTCTCATGCTTTGAGCAAAGCTGCTCTTTTTCCCCAAAGGCTCCTGAGTTTACGTGCATTTAATCTCATCTGCAGCACTGCAGCCACCTCAGCAGCACAGCCCTGCTCGCCCAAGTCTCCAGTGAAGTGCTATCTGCGGTGACAAATATGCCAAAAGGAAAACATAACCAGCCTGGATGGTACCTCTGCCTTACAAAGGCTGCTTGTGATGCCTGTGCTTTGACTCAAAACTCCCCGCACATTGGCTTTTTAATCATGAGATCCCTTTTTTCAGCACAGCATCGAGAGTAACAACTGCAGCACAATGAGCCAGCTTCATAGATATGGGAATGTTTAGATTTCCCTGCCAGTGACTAAAGGCCTTTAGCTTTCACTAGCCAGTCCCAGCTCGCATTGTTGTTGCCTGTTGATTTGTCTTCTCTCATTATTCCTTGACATGCAGCTCTCCACCCACGCCCACACTAACAACCCTCACACAAAGCACATTGAGGTATTAACCAGGTTACAAGTTCAATGGAAAATTACACTAAGATTGTGCTGTGTGGCAATATAAAGGGATGGCATTCACTCTCCCAAAGAGCCTGTTAAAAACGCAGCTGGGTTGTTTTTTTCCCCCTTTCAAGCATCCTAACAAAAACAATTTTTAGAAGTGGGGGGTGTATATCTGGGTGTACGTGTGTCCGTGCGTCCTTTAGGTACAACGGGGACAGACAGACACAGGCCTGGCACGGTGCAAATCCCCTCTGGAAATTCTGCTGGATTCTGGAGTTCATTTAGAGCATCCTCAGAAACCCCAGCTAAATAAACAACCTCCTCCTGCTCTCAGTTAGATACGTGAACCTATCTTCTTTTTGTTAGCCCAAGTTACAGGCTGGTGGAAGGGCTGAAAGTCTGTAAAAGTGTTCCTTAAGAACCTCTCCTTACTGAAAATAAAATCAAAATTAAACTCATGGTTGTCTTGTTTTTGTTAGCCCAAATTACAGGCTGGTGGAAGGGCTGAAACTCTATAAAAGTGTTCCTTAAGAGCCCCTCCTTACTGAAAACTGAAAATAAAATCAAAATAAAACTTAACGAGATTAACCTAGCACAGTAACAAAATTTGCAACACCACACTATAAGGTTAAAAAGAAAATAGTATAATAAAGGAAATACAAAGGCTTTGGCATGGTTTTTACAATCAACAATGGTTAATCTTGATATGTAGTTGTGAACAACTTCAAAACACTTAAGTTTAAAACTCTTGCAAGCACTTTTAATTGATTAGGAATGAATTCTAGATGCACAAAGATGATTGGACTGTGAACAGTAGTACAACTATATCTAAGAACAATTAACTCTTGCCGACCAAAAAAGAAACGTATGATGCATGAAAATGTGTATAAAACATCTATAGAATATTCTTGTCAAATATAAATGAAATTAACTTTATTATAGAAATCATTCTGGGAGATTTCTAGGGAAGACAAATACTTACATTTCGACATAAAACAAATCGGATTATATCGAAGACACAATCTACCTTTTATCTATCAAACTCTTTTCTTCATGGCAGCTCTCTCTTAACCCCTGTTTGCACATAGCTTCAGCCGTTAACAACCTTTGGAAATGCCAACAGATATTTTTTCTTACATAAATCTAGTGCGTGTTGTTCCAGGTTTAGTTATATGCAATGGAATGATACAAACTTGGAACGTCAATCCATAATCTATGAACAGATTGGTAGAAGTATTCGATATATCTTGATAAAACTCTTAAATTCGTGGCAAAGCTTGTTGATCATGGCTTCTTTTTTTTTTTTTCCTTTTCTTTTTTTTTTTAAACAACTTCATGACCAACACAGATCAAACATCCATCCAGTCTACATTGTTCTTTTTTTTTTTCATTATAACATACAAATGCCCATTTACAAATAATACACCAAAATGAATAAAAGTTTGGATACCAAAATGAAGATTTGTTCCAACTGATATAATGCCTTCAGTGTACAAAGGTCCATGTGAAAGTCTTTTCCATGTGTTACAGCATAGGGCACAGTTGCAGTACAGAAGTACTCTGAGAGCCATTCTTCCTTTATAAAATACTGCTGAACATCCAACTGTTGTCCATATAGTCATTTACGGAATTAACACATGTTTTACTGTAATCTTGGCCAGTATTGAGACATATCAGGTTCACTGCCAGGAACTTGAACTGGAACTGACACTCCAGGGGAAATGAGACCTGAAAATTGAGAAGGAAAATGGATATTTTAGTTTTTTCTATACATAGCACAATTTTTGCTTTCACAGATTTGAGCTTGTATTCCAGCAAACATCAAATTATTGCAGCAAACATC
Organism: Molothrus ater; assembly: GCF_012460135.2. Lineage (NCBI taxonomy): Eukaryota > Metazoa > Chordata > Aves > Passeriformes > Icteridae > Molothrus > Molothrus ater. The sequence continues at coordinate 4,997,128 of NC_050483.2, read as the reverse complement.
AAATCTCACCATCTACCAGCCTGTGGAACCAGGGGTTGGGGGTGTATATACTTTAGAAATTATGCACATCTCACTGATTGTTGTTATAAATAAACTTTCACACTTTGAGATAAATGCCAGAGCCTCGGCTCATTTGTATCAGTTGAGAATTGAGCCCAAAATACACAGAACAGTTCTATTCTTTTCAAAAGTGCCTGAATTGCTTCTGTTTCTGCTGACACTTGCCCTTTTTTACCCTGATTTGCCTTTTTTTATGCATGGGCTAATATTTCTACAGGTTCCCTGCCTCTTTGATAACTTCAAATCTTTAGCAATAAATAACGTCTGACACAGACATGGTAAAAACGTGCCCAGTACTGCAAACAGCTTCACATACACTTAACCTCACCACTGTGGATACCTCTGCTGCAATTTAATGCTGAAATAAATGCTGATTTGGAATTTAATTATACAGGGAAGATTTTGAGGGATGGGGGGGGGGGGGGGGCTCACTAAAGAGCTTGCCTCTGTCCTGCTATTTCCACATCACCTCTGTTAATCAGCTTTCTTTCCATCTAGCCCTCCAAGAAGCAGCTTAAAAATTGGAATTTTTTTGCTCTAGTTTGCAAGGTTATCCATTTTCATCTTCTGCCTGGTATGGCAGCAATGAATGCCAGCAGAGAGACCTCCCCTAGCGATGGGGAGAGAGTTCTCCCAGCCAGCACAGGTGAATACTGATGGCTGGAGCAGGCAAGGCAGGCTGGCAGGGAGGCTGGGGAGCAGGGAGGTCACTCACCTGTGGAAGTGGTGCCAGAGGTGCCCATGGGCTGGCTGTTCATGTGTGTCTGCATGTGAGGAGGGGTGTATGTATCATAGCTCCGTCCATTCACCGATGGACTGGTGGGCAGCATGCAGGAGTAGGAGGAGGTCTGGCTGGGGACCGGGGGCTGTGGGGGCAAAGCACAACGTGGTTAGTGGCCCTGCAGCTAAAGACAGCATCACACCCTTGGGCATGGACGTGCCAGCCCTCAGACAGCAAAAAATCAGCTTCAAGTTTCAAATTTGGGCACCCCAGTGTAAAGACCTATTTAGGAGACAAACAAAGCAAGCCCTTCATGGAGGCTTTTGGGCTAAAAACCAATATGGACAGTTACTGGTGCTTTTTCAGACGTGCTTGGCGAGCAGATCCCTACATCCAGATGCTGATGGAGGTGTTACATCCCTAAGCCTGAGTGCTGCTCTCCTTTATACCCATCTTCCTTTTGGAAAATATCTCCTACCACTTGCAGCCAGAGACAGGGCCAGCATCTTACCTCCTACTTGGTGCTGTTACTAAAACGTAACTAATATTTTCCTTACCTCACACTTGGTGTGTAAATAAAATGTAACTAACATTTTAGTTACCTCACACTTGGTGCTGTAACGAAAACACAACTAATATTCTAGTTACTGCACACTTGGTGCTGTAGATAAAATGTAATTAACATTTTAGTTACCTCGCACTTGGTGCTGTAACGAAAACACAACTAATATTCTAGTTACTGCACACTTGGTGCTGTAGATAAAATGTAATTAACATTTTAGTTACCTCACACTTGGTGCTGTAACGAAAACACAACTAATATTCTAGTTACTGCACACTTGGTGCTGTAGATAAAATGTAATTAACATTTTAGTTATCTCACACTTGCTGCTGTAACTAAAGCCACTCCACTGAGGCACAGAGGCTGGTCCTGCATCTGCCAGCATGGGGCACATACACGCAGACCACGTGTAGGGCTGGGGGGACCGAGGCTGTGCAGGGGAATCCCCTAAGCCCACACATACGTGTGCATTGATCCCCATCAGAGCCTCAGCCACCCCAAACCTGTGCCAGCACCATCCCGGAACAGACATCTCCATTTACCTCAACTCCACCCCCTAAAACCCAATGTGCCAGGGGGGACAGCAGCAGGGGCAGGGGCTGAGGGATGGCACAGTGCTGGAGAGGGACCAAGCAGAGCCTCCTCCTGCTCCAGGCTGCCGGGTGAGCGGGAACCAGCCCTGATCCAGCGAGGCAGCGAGGGAACGGGAAGCAGGATGAGGAATTCCCACCCAAAGCACAGCAGACCCAACACATCTGCACGTTTCATGTCTGCACATCCCTGCC
>NC_050483.2:4987500-4990000 GCF_012460135.2 Molothrus ater | reverse complement strand
TTTGGTTTTTTTTTAAAGCCCCTAAAAGAAGCTATCTCAATAGGGCTGTTCCACCTTCCAGACCTAATCCGTAAGAAAGCAAGTGAATGTCCGTCCCTATTATCCTATAGCCAGACCATCTGACGCTGGGTATAGGATTTGTTTCCTGGAAAAAAAAAAAAAAAAAAAAAAAAAAAAAAGACGCTGGGAAATAAAATCATTCCTTAGTTTCTTAGTGTCTTAATCAGTGAGGCGGAAAACAAGCAAAAAAAGATAGCAAACCAATTGCAGCACCTCTCAGCTATAGAGCCGGGATCAAAACATTGTAGCATCTGTTGAAAGAGAAAGTGTCTAAATCCTATAGAAGGCTTTAGTCTTATAAGAGAGGGAGGGGAGAAAAAAAGATAAGAAACAGTGTCTCGGTGATCCCTAAAACCACTAAATCACTGGAGAATTTCTCCCGGATAGAGATGTCTCTTTTTGTTCTGTCAGCCCTCATGTATCCATTATTTTATTCACTGCTGCATGGCGTTTATCAGATTGAGACCATATTTGTACCCCTCTGAGACCTAACCTCGCCTTATGCTTTTTGAGTAATGGACTCTTAAAATCCAGTAACATACCCCTGCTAGGGAAAAACATTAGAGGGAGCATGAATATTCCAGAGGAAATCCATTTTATTAATTTTAATTTTGCCATGCGGATGTTTTAAGTGCCTGCCTGCCTCCCCCTCGCCTCTGCTGCCCACGCACACGCGCGGCCCGAGCCCTGCCCGCCCCGCACCGCCTCATTTGCGGGTTTCGGACAGGGCTCCGGGGCCCTCCGGCCGCGCATTCCCTGCGGAACCTGCGCCGGTCCCCAGGCCACGGGAAGGGTCCCCCCAAGAGCCGCCGGTCCCCGCAGGTGCCAGCCCGGGCACAGCGGGCTCTGCCGCAGCGCGGCCGCGGCCAGGAGCCGCCAGGCCCAGCTGTGCCCGCTCCGCACCCGCGCAAGGGCTGCGCCTGCGAGCAGCGCTCTGCGGCGGGGAGCCCGACATTTCTCCTTTTAACGCCTTTCCTAAGGGAAAATAAATAAATAAAAACGCCAAATCGCTCGGCGGCCGGGAGCCGCGGTGGGTGCGCTGCCCCGCTCCGCGCTCCGCATCGCGGCTGCGGGCAGCGAGAAAAGGGCACCGGGAGAGCCCGGGCAGGGCAGGGGCCGCCCCAGGTAAGGGCGGCCCCGGTTCCCGGGGTGGACACCGGGCACACAACAAAATGCCAAAAGAAAACCCCACAACCGAACAACAAAAAAACACCGAAGCGGGGGTGGGGGGAAGCGAGGGCTCCGCTCTATCTTTCTAGTGTCCTTCATAGACTGTTTTCTTCTCTTAAAACTGACATGTCTAATTGGCAAGCGGTGCCATATCGTGTCCAGAGGTCTCCTGTGGAACATTTCTACAGCTGTCTCCTTCAACTAGACGCTTATTCATGTCGCCTTAATGAGAAACAAAACGATCTCTAATGAGCAATTACATAGCGACAGAATTGTTCCCATAACAAATTCTTGCGTGTGACAGAAACATCCTTTGTACCAGATATTCCGCACACTGTTACCGATTTTTTTTCCTTGCGGGGTGAAAACAAAAAGCAGGTTGTTGTATATAGACACCTCTTCTAAAGGAATGACCAGAGCCAGGGAGAGCCGAGCCTCAACAGAGCCCGCATTCAAAAAGAAGCCATTAACCATCTCAAGTATGTAACGTAACATCCCATTATCCTTCATATTATCCCCTTGTCATTCCTACAACAAATACCTATTAATCTTCAGGATAAACAGTTTCCTATATTTACAAAGTTGTTTCGGGTCCATTGAGGAGGAATTACAATCAGCCCTACGGAGATAGTTCCCGATGGCCCCGGCTTTGGGGAGAGACCCCGGCGCGGGGAGGCGGCCCGGGCAGGGAACGGCAGCCCCAATTACCGGGCGATGGGCGAGGTTCAGGCTCAGCCCCGCATCCCGCCAGGCTGCCGGCATCCCGGCTTTGGCAGCCGATGCTGCCGGGCTCCCCCTGCCCACCGATGGACGCCCACCGCCCCGCACCCGCCTGCCCGCAGCCCCCCGCGGCCGGGAACGGGGCAAGGCGGACCCATCTCCACCGGACGAGGCCGAACCGAGCCGATCCGGGCCGGCCCGGGCTGGGGAGCGGCCGCCGCGCTGTGCCTTACCTTGAGTGGGCTGCCCGGGTACCGAGGTGCCGGGATACCAGCCGGGCCGGGTGCCCCAGGTCCCCGTCTGCCCGTTCAGCATCCTTAGCTTGTCGTACATCCCGTCGGCACCCATCTGTTGCTTTTCGCTAGCCAGGTTGCGTAGGACTCTGTTTATCGACGACACCTGGAAGGCAAAGGACAGGAAAGGCAATGGTAGTGCGGTAGCGCGCTCCCCGCCAGGCACCCGCGCAACCCCCGCGTCCCCCCGCGCAGCGGGCGGCTCGACCTGGGCGCAAGTCAGGGCTTCCCTGAGCCGTCCCTGCCGCCCCGACTCG
>NC_050483.2:4837500-4982500 GCF_012460135.2 Molothrus ater | reverse complement strand
AAGTACATTAAGAAGGGTGCAGCGGCGCCGGGAAGGTGCGCGGGGCGGCGGGACGCGGCCCGGGGCGGGCGGCGCTGCGCGGGCGCTGCGCGGGCTCTGCGCGGGCACCGGCGGAGGGGGGGGCACGGCGGGGGGAACCTCCCTGAGTGCTGGGAGCGGGGCTCCATTTTTACCTCCGGGTATTTCCTCGAGTTTGGTTGTTTTCTTTTGGTTTTTTGGAGTTTTTTGGTGGTGGTGGTTTTTTTTTTTTTTGTTTTGGTTTGGTTTGGTTTTGTTTTGTGGTTTGTTTTTTTTTTTTTTCTCTCCCCCTTTCCGCGCGGCGCTCGCAACTTTTTCTCCCCCAAACTCCCCGTCTTGTGATTAACTTCTTTTTTGGTCTTTAGATCTTCCCCTTTTTCACTGTACTGTGACACACGCTGTCTACCTCGCCTCACTGCCTTAAAAAGTAAGAACAGGAGGGGGTGAGAACTGTTAAACAAAGCCTACAGAAAGCGAACAATGGCCTCCATTCTGCTCCTCTACCCAAACCCCGAGTGCAGAAACCCAGGCTCCTTAACCGGCCGCGCAGCTTCCCAACTCAACGGACCAACAACCCTCCAACTTACAAAGAGCAGAGAAACAAGCCCCTTCTCCCTTCATTAGTGCCTGCCTTGACCCAGCGCCTGGACAGTCCCCAGCGCCTTCCCCCCCACCCCCCCGCTCCCTCCCTCCCTCCCTCCCTCCTTCCTTCCTTCCACGACTCCCTCTCTCCTCCTCTCGCCACCTTCCTTCCTTCCTTCCCTCCCTCCTTCCCTCTCCCACACCCCCCCCCGCCAACCCCCGGCCCACTTATTTATTTATTTATGCGTCCCCGTGTATTTATTTGAAATCGTCGCGGGTGAAAATGGAAAAGTAATTTCTCGTTATAAATATCTGGCGGTAATTGTGTTACTGGTGCGAGTTGTTAGGGGTTGTAAAAAGATACAACAGCTCAGTGGGGTGCTCAATTGGGGAGGGACAATTACAATAAAGAGCCCATTCAAGGGGGTTGCTAAAAAAAAAGGAGGTAAAATAATGAAATAGTCGCAGCCTTCATTTTCTCTCCCTTTTTTTTCGCCTAAAAATACTCATTCTCTTTCTTTTGCGCCTATAATGAATATTAATTTTACTCTTCCTGCATATGATGGAGAAATCAAAGAGGCACGTTTCCCCATTCAGGACTAGCCACGGTATAATTTATTAAGTAGCTTTTAGTAATCTCAAATCCATAAAAATAAACATCAAACAAGTACTTTCTCGCAGCGTGAAGACTTTAGCTGGTAAATATTTACTGCTCTTTGGAGAGCTACCTGATTAGCAGCAGAGCAAGCTACGCCGTACTCCAAAGGAGACGCGGTGATATCTCCTTCAGCCGAGCTGAACGTGGAGCCATCCCTTTAACACACCGAACACGTCTGCATGGGCACACACCGAACGGCAAACCCACCGCTCCACGCGCAATTTCCTCCCGTATTTCACGCACAAATCATAAACGCGGGGCCTACGGGGCGAGAGGAGCCATCCCAAAAGGCACCGGCAAAACTTCCAGCGCTCAGCCCTGCCCGCACGCACCTCGCCAATGACACCGAGAGGGTTTAAAAGAAAAGAACCGGGGGGAGCTGGTGGGGAGAAAGAGAGCGGGGGAAAAAAAATAAAAAGCCGCGAAACAAAACAAACCCAAACACAGCCGAAAGCGGTTCACAATAGAGGGCGAGGGTAAGCGAGGTCTGCAGCAAGGTAAGAGGGGCGAGGAGCTGCGTGTGTGCTCAGCAGCTCGCCACCGCCTCCAGCCAGCGGCCCCGGGCAGGCCTGGCACGGCCAGCGAGGAATCGGCTCCTCCTGCCGTGCCCCATGGAGCCCCGGAGCCCTCCGAGAGCCGGGATGCAATTTGCCGTGTCCTAATAGGCCGGGCCTAATCCGCAACTCGGGGTTTAATCTCGAAATCTTCACATAATCTCATGGCAGAGAGCAATTTTTTCCCCCCTCTCCCGGTGAAACCGTGTTTAGGCGTTAAGGGCAAAGTTTCGCCTTCCCGGGGCAAACGCGAAAAAGATAAAAACGAAGCGGTTTGCAGTGAGTTGCTGGTGAAGGTCAGCAGCTATAAATATTTATTGTCAAGGGCCACTTTTATTATTTTACGCCCCTAAGATGGGGAAGATGCACTCACTTTTCTTCTCTAGTACGTTGTTGTCGTTTTCCAAAACAACCTCTGCCAGGTACATTGAATCATTCGAGAAAGTTTGTTATTAAACTTTTCAGAAATTATTCCAGCTCTGCGTGCCCATGTAACCCCTCCGTGCAAAGCCTTACAAGGTTAAATTCAAACTCAGATTTTTTTTTTTTTTTTTTTTTTTTTTTGCAATTGCACTTGCGAGGGAAAATGGAATCAAGTTTATTGTTGCGCTTTGCTGGAGCAATTATTTTTTTTCTTGCATGGCGAGGAGTTTATAACTTCTTAAAAATTAAAAAAAAATAATAAAAAGCTTTGCTGTAGCGAGGGATTGGATCAAAGGGGGTTTTGTAGAAATAAAAGATGTTAAGGTTTTTCTTTTAATTTAAAAAATAATAATAAATTAAAGCGTTTGGATTTAAAAAGGGAGCAGGAAGAAATCCCCCAAAGCGGGAGCAGGGACCGGGCGCCCGGCGGCCCCGCCGTGCTCGGTGCGGGCCGCTCCGCGCCCCCGGCGCTGCTCCCGCGCCGGGGCTGGGAAAGTTGCCGGCACTGGGGACAAGTTGGGAAGATCCCCGGGTGGCTGATTAAAGCTGACAGCCCTTCAGCTCCGCTCAGCTCCCCGCCTGTACCGCGCCTGGGAGCTGACTTGGCCTAGGATATGGGTCCTTTTTTTAATTTTTTTTTTTTTCTTCCTCCCCACGCAACTCTCCCGGCCGCTCTCCCTCTCTGTTTTTCTCTACCGTCAGGAGCGAGCCGTCCCTCACCCAGAGCGCAGAACACAAAGCAGAAGTCGGGGACGGGGCCGCCCCGGGGGCAGCGAGGCGCCGCTTCCCTCCCTCCTCTCCCTCTCTCTCTCCCTCCCACGCTGCGTGGCGTGGGGCCGGAGCCCAGCCCGGCTCCCGGCGAGCCGGGCACCGGCAGCACCGGCACCGCAGACACCGGCACTGCTGGTTTCCCTGAGCAGCAAACGCTGCGTGGGAATGAATTACTGCTGCTGCTGTTGGCATTGGTTTCCCGAGTCAGATGCTTTAGCTTTTCCAGAGGACACGGGCTTATGTGAAAGGCAGAAAGTTTGTGAGCTCCTGGGCTGGAAAGTTCCCTGGGAAGCTCTCCGGAATGCAAATGGGAATATGAGAGAGAGAGAGCGAGAGAGAGAGAGAGAGAGAGGAGGGGTGAGAGAGAGAGCCCTGCCTAAATATTAAAATGCGAGGAGGGAGAAGTTGGGAGAATAAATGAACAGACTCACCTTTATGAGGCATCCTGTCTTGTTGTCAAAGCTCCTGTCAATAGTTTAAGAGCGCACTGATTTGAAATGATGGTGCTTTAAAAAGAGTTGCCAGCAAAATAGTTTTTCTCCACTGAAGCTGCTGGTTGTGTGATCTTGAATTCCTGGGAAGGAGACAGAGATTGACAATAAAATGGGCTGTCAGTGACTGGAGAGCGAGAGATAAAAGAGTGTGTGAGTGAAGTGGGGAGAGAGAGGCAGAGCACACCTATGCTGATTGGTGATGGTTCAAGTGTATTAATGTGCGTGTGCCTTGGTCTCTGCCTCGCCTCCACTGCTCTTCACTGGCCCATTAGTGAAGCCTGACCTCTGTCATCATCTTCCAGCAAAACACTTCCTCCCTGCGCCGGGACCCGAGCGGGAAATGCGGCGGAGCCGGGGCCGGCGGTTCAAACCCACTAATCACTCGGCACCGTGCAAACGCCGCCCGCCCGCTCCCACCCGAATATCGCCGTATGCAAAGCGCCGCCAGCGCCTCCCCGCCGCCCATTGGCCGCCGCCGCCCGCCCCGGCCCAATTGGCCCAGGCGTTTGAATATGAATGCGCAGGGCCCGGCGCCGCCGCCGCCGCCCGCAGCCCGCGCCGCTCCCGCTCCGCTCCCCGGTCCCGCCCGGCCCCGCTCCGCTCCGCTCCGCCGGCCCCGCTCGGCCCCGCTCCGTTCCACTCCGCTCCGCCAGCCCCGCTCCGCTCCACCGGCCCCGCTCCGCTCCACCGGCCCCGCTCGGCCCCGTTCCACTCCGCTCCGCCAGCCCCGCTCCGCTCCAGCGGCCCCGCTCCGCTCCGTTCCCGCTCTGTTCCGCTCCCAGCCGCGTCCTCAGGTCGGGCTGGGGGAGGGGGCCGCGGTGCTGATGGCGGAGGAGGCGGTGGGGAAGGGATGGGGGGGGGGAGAGAGATCAATTTGCATTTAAACAGTTCGCTCCAGTCCGACAATGGGAGATAAGGGCTGTTTATACCTTTACCATTGAAATTGTAAAGGTATAAATATCTGGGGGACGGGCGGAGGAGCGCGGGTCTGCCCGAGGCCGCAGCGCTCCTTCCCCGCTCGCGGCGCTGGGAGAGGGAGGCTCAGCCCGGCCGGGAAAGAGCAGAGCAAATACACCATTTACTTTGTGTATTGAGGGCTCTTGTGAAAGGCCCTGAAGAGTCCTTTACCAAACACTCACCAACTTCTCCCACGTGCCATTTGTTGACTAAGGGTTGCCGGGCTGATTTTTTTTTTTTTTTTTTTTTTTTTTTTTTTTTTAAGAAAGAACCCACGGCGGAGTTGGAGAAGGGCAGAGCCGGGCGCTGGGCAGTGCTGCCGCTTTGTGCCCGTCCGAAGAGGCTCCCCCCTCCTTCCCTCTCCTTTTGCAAGGGACCCCCTTCACTGGCTGCCAGAAACTCGAGGGGGAAAGTAAGTAAATGACTTTGCTGCTCTGACCACACACCACAAGTACATTTGTTGAATGCCGGACTATTAAGACACACCTCAGTAAACTCTAAAGCAACCCCTCAGCGCATGCATTTAAGGTTACACTGGGAGCACCAGTCCGAGCTCAGGGTGTCCCAATCGGTTATGGCGAGTGGGCCGGGGGGAGGGGGAAGAGGGGGTCTGCATCGGGAAAAACAATAAAAAAAGAAAAGAAAAAAAAAAGGCTCGGGGAAAAGAAAGGGAAGAAGGAGAAGAGACAGGAAAAAGAAATTCCAAGAGCCACCGCGGAAAGTGGAGAGTATGAACGCGCAAAGCATAAAATGAAGTCGTAGCCGCATACACTTGACTTCTCTTGACATGTGAAAAGTGCTAAAAGTCAAAGCTCATCAATAAAGTATCTTGAAATTGAATAAGAGCCCTGACAACCATTGCATTCTTAAATAAAGTACAATGAGGAGACAAACGACTCTGCCAAGGAGTTTGCATGTGAGTGAAAGGGCGCCTCAATGGGAGCGGGATAATGGGCTGCTCGGCCGTCATGCACTGTCATCCCCTGTCCCGCCGAGAAGCTGCCACCGCTCCCTAATAGCACAAAATGGGCTCTTAAGAGACTGCTGCCCGTCCCTGCTCCGCTCCCTTCCCTACGCTGCCCCCGAGGCCGGGGTGCCCACAGCGCTGAGCGCCCCGCACGGCGCTGGGGAGGCCCGGGCTGCCGTGGGCACCGTCCCCCGGCCCTTTCTGCATCCCTGGAGGCCGGGCTGCGGTGGGCACCGTCCCCCGGCCCTTTCTGCATCCCTGGAGGCCGGGCTGCGGTGGGCACCGTCCCCCGGCCCTTTCTGCATCCCTGGAGGCCGGGCTGCCGTGGGCACCGTCCCCCGGCCCTTTCTGCATCCCTGGAGGCCGGGCTGCCGTGGGCACCGTCCCCCGGCCCTTTCTGCATCCCTGGAGGCCGGGCTGCGGTGGCACCGTCCCCCGGCCCTTTCTGCATCCCTGGAGGCCGGGCTGCGGTGGGCACCGTCCCCCGGCCCTTTCTCCATCCCAGGAGCGCCCCAAGCCAAGCTTTTCCTCGGAGGATGCGGGGAAGGGAGAGCGGCCTCCCTCCCGGCCCGGGATGCAGCCGGCCCCACCTGCAGCAGCGAGGGGGTCTGCCGCCCTGCTCGGGCCTAGGGCAGCCTGCGGGGTTTGTTTCCTTTCGAGTTTGGCCCCGAGCCGCGCGTTTTGATAGCAATGGAGCCGAATATCGCGATGGACGCACGGGAGCGTTTGGGTGTGACGGGATTCCCCCCCTGAAGGTAAGGGCAGCCCGAGGGGGGCTCTGCCAACACCAAGCATCTCCCTCAGCCGGCAGCCCCCAGCTCCTCTCCCCTTCCCCAAAACTTTCCAAAGTAACATCCGCCACCAAGTTAACCTGCCCGCGGGCGGACATCCTTCCAGGGGCGCCGAGGGAAAAATTCAGAGAGGCAAAAGAGAAGAGGAGCAAAGTCCAGAGGGAAGTACGAACCTGTGGCCCGTGTGCCTGCCCTCCAGGATGGGTGGGTGAGTCCCGGCGAGCCGTCCCGGTCCCCTCCTAGTTGCCGCTGGCCGAGGCCGGGCGTCCCGCCGCACGCATCCTGCGGGCGAGAGAAAGAGGCTGCGGTTTGTAAGCTCGCACCACTCTCGGAGGATCCAAAGGGATGTTAAAAGCTGGGATCTAGTCCTTTTTCTGGAGTGAAGTCAGTCGTGTCCGTGGCTTTTGATTTTTTTTTTATCCTCCTCTTTCTGTTGTTGTTGTAGGATTTTTTTTTCCCTGTTGCACTCCCTCTCTAGCATATAAGAGATTTTGTTTTTTACTCTTGTCCACAAGGTGTTAAAGAGGGAAAAGAGAAAAACCACTTTGTCCGAAATTGCAGGCAAATATCATTTTTACAAGCTCTCAATTAGCCATCCCTTGGATTAGCACCTTCTTACGCCTCCTCGCCAGAATAAAGCAGCCGTAATCTTGTTGCTATTTCCCCCTCGGGCGCCGCGAGCTTTGTGTTCCCTCCTCCCCAAAAAAACTTTTAACGCCCCCACCCATCCGAAAAAAAAAAAAAAAAAAAAGAAAGAAAAAAGAAAAAAAAAGAAAAAAATCCCTCCCTGTGCGGGGAGGGGAGGGCAGGGGTGAGGCGGTGACGTCACGGCGGGGTGCGGGGGGGGAGCCCCGAGCCAAAGTTGGGAGCAGCAGCAAAGAAAGAGCAGCGCCCGGGCCGGGCCGGGCCGAGCCGAGCCGAGCCGAGCCGGGCCGAGCCGAGCCGAGCCGAGCCCAGCCGAGCCGGCAGCGGGGCCGCCCCGTCGCGTCCCGCCGGGCCGGGGCCGTCCCGGCGCGGAGCCCCACAGGCCCGGCGGCTCCGCGCCGCCATTTTACCTCCGCCCGCCGCGGAGGGGCCGTGCGGGACCGGCCCCGCTCCCGCCCCGCTCCGGCTCCGGCCCCCGGTCCTGCCGGGACTGCCGTGCCTGGATACCTCCCAAGGAAACGCTGTGCTTTTTCTTTTCCCTTTTTCCATCTAGCAGATTGCCACTCGCCGCTCTCCCTCCCTGCCCGGCCGGCCTGCTTTTCCTTTTCCTTTTTTTTTTTTCCTTTCCTTCATTTTCTTCCCCCCCCCCTCCCCTTTTCTTTTTCTTTCTTTTTCCTTTTTTTTTTTTTCTTTTTGAAAGTGAATTTTCCACTTCTAAACTGACTCCGCTGGCCTTCGTAACTGGGGGAGAGGAGCAGCAGCGCTGTGAGGTGCTCGGCGCTCCCCTCGCCCCAAAGCCCTGCCCTCCTGCAGGCGCAGACCGCCCCCCCTTTCCCCTTTTCCCCTTTTCCCCTTTTCTCCCTTCCCCTTTTCCCTTTTCCCCTTTCCGGGGCGAGGGCTGCGCCGTGGGACCCCGCGGCCCCGGCCCTGGCTCTCGGCGTGGACTTAGGCACTCTTTGAAGATTTCTGCTTTAAAATCCGCACGGGATTAATGTAACTAGCATTTTTCTGCATCCGATTTGGTTTGTTGTTTTTTTTTTTTTTTTTCCCTCCCTCTACTTATTTTTTTTTCCTTAACTAATCCAAACAAAAAGAAAAAAAAAATGGGCGTAATATAAAAATGGTTTAAAACCCAAAGGTAAGAAATTATTATACGTGGCAAGACGCGCCTTTTTGTTTGTTTTTCCTAATTAAATTAATTTTCACTTTTTAAATATAATCTCGTGCCTGGCTATTGATTTATATCAAACAGCAGCGTCTGCTTCCCTTTCGTATTTTGTTAGGTGTCGAAAGCAGAAAGTGCTGAGTTAGAAACTCCGGTATCGTCTCGTTGTATTAATATCTGGGCTGCAAACTACCTTTTTTAATACCCAGAAAAATGCTTAAAGTCCTCTTGTCCAGTTCGGTCTAAAACTGAAGAGATACACAAATCCTGACGTCTTAGACTACAATGCTTTTGCCTCCAGGACACTTAATGCCTATTTGTATATGTAGAGACAGTGTTTGAAACCTATAATGCGCAGGACACTGAGTTAAGTGGAGCTTTTCTAGTTTATAAACAATCCGCAAAAAAGTTTGGAATCGATTTAACCTCTTTTATGTTGGCCTTTTGCACGAGGCACAGCTCCGCATGGCAGGATTAAAAAAAAAATAAATAAAATAAAAGCCTTTTTGGACCTAGCCGAAGTCGCTCTGAAACTGGAAGACGGACACGCATCCCTCCGTACGAGAAAGCCTTTGATTATAAATATGGGAAAAGTGTCATGCAACCAGACCCGCTCGAAAAGCCTTCAGAAAAGAACGGGGGGGTGAAAGCTTAGCGCATCCTGACGGGCTTTTTAAACGCTATTGATTGGGACAAGCTGTTCAAAACCCCAGTAACAGTTAATCTGCCTGTTAATCAAGCCACTAAGGAGCTCAATGCGAGTTTTATTAGCAACCGGAGAACACAGGCAGCAGAAAGGATCAAAAGCCTACACCCCTGATATTTGTAAAACCGGCCTTTCCCAAAAAAAATATATTTTCAATTACACAGTAATTCGGGGCTTATCAGGGCTCGCTCGCAGCCCCACGCAGATGGCTCCGCAGGCGCTGCCAAAGCCACGAAAGCGAAGGGAGCAGCAGCGCGCCGGGGTGCGGGGGTTAAAAAGAACGCCTTGAGGAGGTGTCCTGCTCTCGCCTCTCTGCCATCCTGGACCCTCCTGGCCTCCCGAAATAGCAGCAAAACCTCCACTGGGCAAACCACGAGGAACCGATGGAGAAACTCCTCGTATTCACGTCAATTGTGTTTTTAGGCTGAGGGGGTTCGAGGGTTCTTTTTCTTTTAGCTGGCGTATTTGATTTATGGCGGCAAGTTTGCAGGGCATATTTCCCTCTGCCCATCCTTTTAGTAGAACTCTCATTTAATCGTTAAAAAAAAAAATTAAAAGTTTAAACAGCGAGATTGGTAATTTGGAGAGCCTGAAAGTTGGATTTCAATTAATTTAATGACCAGAAATACTATTATATCGGCTAAAATCAACATTTGATCTTGTCATTTTTTTTAATGCAATCCGATTCCTTTATATGTCAGCGAGATATGCATATAAAAGACTATCTGGTCAGAGGTAATTATGTCACAGCTTTTTCTCGGCATGACAGCTGGATAAACACCATCTCCAATAAACATCTCTAATTAGGGAGGAGGATCTGAGATAGATGGTGTTTGATTTATTACTGAAGGAGAATGTCCATTTACCGGTATATTATAGTGAAGCATCGCAGGGAGCGTTCCCGCTAACGCGCCATAAGGAGTATTTGGAGATGCTCAAAGACAGGTAAGAGGTTATTTTGTTTAGCGTTATTTCGCAGGAAAAACGGCCTTCCTAGGGTACCTCTCTTTCCCACCGACGCTCTGATTTAGCAGAAGCACCCAGGGCTGGAAGGCAAGCCTGAGTTTGGGCGCCGAGGGGCGATCGCCTCTGGGCGGCCGGAGCGGGGTAACCGAGCATCCCCGGTGACCGGCGAGCCGCCGGCGGACAGCGGCTGGGACGCGGCCCCCGACGGCAGCTCCGAGGCTCAGGAACCCACCCGGGGCTCCCTCCCTCATCCCCTCGGCGGGGCCGTGCGGGCCGGGCCCTCCGTGCGCCGCTCCCGTCCCGTCCATGCGGCCGAGCGGGCTCGTCCGAGGGGCGCGGTAACCCGCGGCTGCCCCCGCCACCCCAGACGGGTCACGGCGAGGGAGCGGGGCGGGGGCAAGGGGAGGGGGAACTTTGGGAAGCGGCTCCGGCCGCCCCCTCGGCCCCGGGGCGCCCCCTCCGACGGGCGGGCAGCGGCCGGAGCCGCTCCCTCCCACCCCCCACCTGTTGTGCGGGGCTCCGGCGCGCTCCCCTCGCCTTCCCCCCGCGGGGTGGGGGTGCCGGGCACCCCGACCCCTCCCGTCGTGGCCGGGACGAGCGGCCGGGGCCGTGCGGACTCGTTACCTGTCAGCGGGAGCGGAGGCTCCGGTCGGTCCCGCGGCCGGGAGGGAGGAGGTACCTGGCGGCTCCGGTGGCCAATTTCCACGCGAGAACCTGCCACACAGTTTAAATGTCAATGACAGCAAAAGAGGGGTGCTGCCTTTGCACTAACTTTCCCTTAATATCCACGCCAGCGCCTCCCCCATTGGCTGGGCCGCCCCGGTGACGTCAGGCGGACAGTAGTTAGCTAATGAGACATTTTAGGCGACACGAGAGCCAGCCCGGACACCGCCCGCCCCGTCGGCGGGCACGGCTCGGCGCGGCCCGGCCCGGCCCTGCCCGGCCCTGCCCCGCCCCACCCGGGGCTCGGCCGCGGGACGGGGCTCCCTTGGACTGGGGCACCCTCGGGGTCGCTGCATCTTCCCGCTGCCTCCCGGCCCGACGGCTCGCCCCAGCCCAGCCCTGCCGGCAGCCGGGATTATCCCAGGCCGAGCTTTAGGCTGAGCTTTGGCTTCTTCCCCTCTGAAACGCGCGCCGCACCAAGGACGCTCTTGCCCCCCAAAACCTGGCGCAGCCCTGTGGCTCCTCGGGGACGCCGTGGCTCCCGAGCCCTCAGCTCTCCCCTGCGGGACCGGGGCGCTGCCAGACAGACGGACGGCCGCGGAGCCGCATCCTGCCCTCGCCCTGGCACCTCGGCGGGCTCCCCGTGCGCTCCCGCTCCCATTAGAGCGGCAGGGAGAGGCCCTTATTTGCACACACTTGTCAGGGTAAATAATTCATCGGCAAAGAGCCCCCCCCGCCCGCCGATAGTTTTATTGAACTGCACTTAAATGTTTCATGAACCTGCCCCCGCCTGGGCTGGGGCTGCGGGCTCCATTAGGAAGGAGGAGGCTGCGGGGCCAGCGCTTTGCTGGGCCAGCGCTTTGCGGGGCGCTGCTCCGGTTCTGCGGGTCGGGGAGCCACCCGGGGCAGGGATCCCGGGGGGGTGAGCCCGTGCCTTAGGCGGCCGCGCAAGTCCCGCGTTGCTGGCAGGTAGCGACGGCGCCGGGGGCGCTGCCAGGAAGGGGTTTCGCGGCGCGTTTGGAGCCGCTGCCATTAAGGGGCTTGCGGCTCCCTGCAACCCGGCAGGGTCCTCCAGGGAAGCGTTGGAAACACCACGGCTCCCGCCTGCTTATCTGGCTGTCAATAAAAGGAGATGGCTCCTAAAGCAGGGCCAGGTGCTGCCTCCCCTGCTCTCCAGCGCGCCGCTCTCCAGAAACTGCTCAGGCGTGAAGCCAAGTCTGCTTGGCCAGGCCTCGGCGGAGGCAGGCAAACAGCCCCTCGCCAGCGCCAGAGCGCTCTGTTTGCCTTTTTATCTCCTAAAAAAAAAAAAAAAATAGAGACAGAAAAAGGGAAGCGAGGCAGGAAGGTGGGGGAGCCCTGGGAGCAGAGTCCGCGTTTGGCCGAGAGGTCGCCTAAAAAGAAAAAAAAAAAAAAATTAAATGATAATAATAAAGGATGGGGGGAGGGAAAGCCCTGCCAAGGCTGCGGGGGGAGGCGGACGCGAGCCCGGGGTCAGCCCGGAGCGGGCGGGGGTGTCCGGGGCAGCGGCCGCCCCCCGCCCCGCCGCGCAGCCGTGCGGAGCCTCCGCGCCCCGCCGCGCAGCCGGGCAGGCTCGGCCAGGGAGCGGGGCCGCTGAAACGGGGGCACAAAAAGTGTCTCCCCCGCGCCTCTGTGTGTGTGTGTGTGCGTGTGTCCCCGCTGATTGTTGCTCCTGTCGCGGTCGGGTCCGCGACCTTTGCTGAGCTGCGGCTCCGCGGAGCAGCGCGGAGGGAAGCGGGGTCGGTGCGGGCGTCGCTGGGCAGGGGATAGGAGCAGGGGCACGGCAACGTGTTACAAATTTATAAGCATTATACATATTTGATTTACACTACGTTCCGAAGTTGTGGGCTTTTTCTTTTTTTCTTTTCTTCTTCTTCTTCTCTTTTTTTTTTTTTTTCCCGAGGATGCCCCAAACCCCCGTGTTCACATAGATTGAGCAATTCGCAACACACACTGTAATAATGAGCTTTAATTCTCTATCCAAGCAGAACTTGAGCAATAATAATAAGCACATCAGAACAATTTGTTTACTGTGGCATTGCACAGGCTGCAGGGTCCAAGACTAGCTACAATAAACGGTAAAAACCAAAGGAAAAGCCCTAGAACAGGAAAAATATCGTGATAGAAACGTGGTTTTGGCTTTCAAGGAAAGAGGTACTTGACTAGCATTGTAGATCGGATATTTTGCCCTTGTCCAAGGTATGTGTTTTTAAATACTTTCTTTTTATTTCCCCCACACGTTTCTTTGCTTGTCTAACATTTCTCTTTTGCCCCCAGGATTGCGTTTAAACCTCGGTGCAGAAATGTAATTTTGCTCTTGTTTTGTATTGTCGGTTGGTTGGGGTTTTTTGTTTGGTGTTTTTTTTTTTTTTTTAATTCTCTCGTCCTGTCGGCTCAGCCCTCTCGCAGTTTGATAGAAACTGAATAGCTCCATCTCTTCGAATAAAAAACACCTGAGTTATCATCGAAATGGCTTTTTGTGTGCTGCCACGTAAAGTTGGGAGAGCTTTCCGGCTGCGGTGCGGCTGGCAGCCTGCGAGGCTCCCCTGCGACCTGGTAAACGATGGCACCCACCCTTGTCGGGAGCACTCGCCCAGAGCGGGCTGAGCCCGGGCACCCCGGTCTGTGAAGCCCCGGCGAGCTGGGAACTTGTTGGAACAAGCGGGATTAGTGCGGGTTTGGGGGCACTCGGTTAAGATGCTGCAAGAAACTTCTGCGAACTGAAGCGTCCTAAAGACAGAAATTTAGCAGAAAGATAACATTTCCCCTCGCGAAGAGCCCCACTGTAGCCGGCTGTGTAATGAGACTTATTTTCAGTGCCGTAGCCTTGCTTCTCATCCGAAAAACAGCAACAAAAAAAATCAAGGTTAAAAAGATGCTTCTTGCTTTGAAAAAGAAAAAACCTATAGCTATAAATAATTTCCTTATACCTTAACTTTGTAGCTGGGTTTTCTCCCTTCTCTCTTTTTTTTTTTTTTTTCCCGAAGACTCCTAATGCTATTAATTTGTCGAAAACTTTATTCTGGGCTGTCTCGAATTATTTCCCTTCTCTATCCTTTAAAACATTTTCATAATAAGCGTGACTCCGGACAATGTTTGATTTGTTTTTCTCCCCTCATCCCGGTTTAGACTGAGACATTAGCTGAATTCCCTGGGGGTGATTGGATGCAATTCGCTGAAAGTCGACAGGCACGTCCTGGATGTTAGAAATTCACTTTTCCTCAACGTGACAAGGCTGAGTTCGATCTACAATTGTATTTGAAAGGGCAATGAGCGGAAAGATCTCCCATCATTAAAACCTCCCTCTTCTTTAGCAAAATAACAAGATACTTCATTTGCACACAAACACTCAGGGAAAAAAAAGAATCCCCAAACCCCAACCGACCCGCGATAACTCTTTGATAAAACGCTATCTCCGCATAATTTGGGAGGGGGGGACCACATATCAAAAGGTATCGGAGGACCCCCAAAGCGCCCATGTGATCAAGTTGACTTTTTACTTTAAATCTTGAATAAGATGTGAGTTGTAACAAGGGGATTTGCACTTACTCCATGACCCTTGTAATTGGATTAAATATGGACTGAGACGTACAAAAACATACCAAGATTGACACCTGCCAACTGGACTTCCTTATGATTGATTGTGATGCTTCGTGCTGGCAACAATAATGAAATAAATTGTATGGATAAAACAGCACATTTGTCATTTCCGTGCCATAAGAGAGGAAGGCAGCGTGTTAGGCAAGCTGTTATCTGACAGGCACGAACAGCAGACACAACTAAAGAGCTAAACAAGGATTCCAGACATTGACAAGACAAATTATAACTTGTCACAACCTTTTTAAATTCAGAAGTTTTCAATTAACATATATATTGCTGTTACATATAAGATCGGGCGGACTTAAAACACAAACAGGCAGGGACGGAGGGCGGCGGAGGCTGCGGAGCCGCGGCCGCCCCGGCTGCGGGCGCTGCGCGGAGCCCCGGGAGCCGCCCCGGGAGCCGCCCCTGCCCTCGGGCACGGCTCTGCCGGGGCAGCGGGGCCGAGCCCCGGCGCTTGCGAGCGCGGAGGGGCCGCAGCGCAGGTAGCGCGTCCCGCCGAGGCGCTGCGGGCTGCCCGGGGATGGAGCGCCGTCCATCGGGCCGGCATGCCGCGGCGTGTCCTGCAGGGAAGCGCTCGGGATTCCCGGCTCCCGGCGGCGATCCGCGGCGCGGGGCGGATGCGGAGCAGGCGGCATCTCCGCGCCCCTCCGCTCCCGGCCGCGCTCCCGGCCCCGCCGGCCGTCGGGTGTGCGGGGATCCCCCCGCCAACGGGGGGGAGGCGGCCCCCGGCACCCCCCGAGGGCAGGGACAGCGACCCACACCCGGCACCCACCGCCCCGAGGGGTCTCTGTGACCGCAGCAGGGCCGGGAACAAAGCTGAGGTCCCGCCGAGGCGGGGAAGGTTCCCTGCGGGATGATGCTGGGTGAAGAGGCGCGACCCACGGGGCACAGGGTGGCACAGGGGCTTGCGGCTGGGCTGGCTTTTCCAGCGTCACCCGCTGGGGCACTGCTCGGGTTTGGGCCGCCTGGTCCCCGCCAGGTTATTACTGGGTGAAAAACCAGGGAGGCAGGAGCGGGCTCACCTGAGCAGGGCCCCCGCTCCCGTCGTGACCCCCCAAAATGCAAAGGGAAGTGAGGAGCATTTTCCCCCGTGTCGTTGTGAGCTTTCTCCGAGGAGATGCTGACCTGGCCCCGGGAGCAGAAAGAAACGCCGGCTCTGGCTGAAAGCCGTCGGGTCCCACTCGAGGGGCGACTCCGACTCTTAGAGAAATATTTTCCACCCCCGTTTCTTTGTTCTGAGCGGGATTTTGCCGGGTCCGAGGTGACCGACGGTAGAAGGGCAGGGGATGTAGCACCGCGGCTTTCCCGGCCATCGCCGGGCACGGAGAAAAAGGACTTTTCCCCCCAAAACCCCGAGTCGCAACTTGGGGAAAAAAATAACTACTATTCCAAGGCGACCTTTCCATTTGCTGTAATTACTGCCAAACTCATTCCTCCAAATTAAATGCTGCAAGTGATTTGAATCCTCGTAACGCAAAACCCAAGTTCCATCGAATTAGTTGTAGCCTGCCTGCTTTCCCCAGTGACTGCATCTATTAACATTATAATCTCAAACACCATTTTTTATGTAACACTATTGTTAGTAAATCAACTCCTCAGGTCCACAGAGACGCTGACCTCTGTCAATTCAGTGAAAGTGTAATTATCTCCCCGAATCTTGGACAGATTTAAGAGATTACATTTCAACTAAATCTATATCAATGCTAATTTTTTTTTCCAGACTCCAGGTGCTAGGCACTCCGAAATGGTGTTTCTGCCCAGCAGAATGGGTTACAAAGAGGAGAGGGCTTGCTGTGTAGAGGGCCAAAAGAAATGAAGCCCCACATAAAATTACACCTTTTTTTTTTTTTTTTTTTTTTTTGCTACAAAACCTGGTTCTTGTATGGCAAAGTCAAACAAAGCAGCTATGCTAAATTAGCGTTAAATAAAGGCTAGTTTAATGCTCGGTTACAGTCAACTGGTGTATATTTGATGGCTAATTGTCTATCAAAATTAAAGAGAAAAGAACAAATGATTCCTTATAAGAAGGTGTTAAAAGCTTCGACAAAAGGACATTTCACAAATATAATATCTGCGGATGGCGAATTGTCCTTTTGAAGCTTTTTTAATGTACTGAAGGCCTGGGACTCCCTAGATATGAATAATGGGGAGAAACGCGCCCTTTTATTCCGAGAGAGCCTCTTTTAAACCAGTCGCTCTAATAAACCGGCGAGGACAATATTCCGGGAGGAACGGGAACCGCGTTGCTGTGATTTCCGACGGCCACTTAAATAAATAATGCCCCGGCAGTAAAAAGGCATTTAAATGTTATTTGGTTTGCGCTTAAAGAGAACCTGAGCGGAGAGCAGCTCTCACTTGCAAATCAACCCCTACCAGCGTAGCAGGCAGAAAACCAGGGATGTGTAGGGCCGTTTGTAGGATGGGGATGGGGATGGGGATGGGGATGGGGATGGGGATGGGGATGGGGATGGGGAGGGATCCTGCCCCGGCTGCCCCGCGGCCAGGCGAGGTGCGGGGCGTTTATTGCTTTATTCAGACGAATGGCTCAGGAAATATTGCACGGGGCGGAGAGCGAGACGAGGGGAGAGAGAGCCGCGAGAAACGAGAGGGGAGAAGCGGCCAAGCCAAGCAAGCCAACCCTCCCGAGTGAAGTTAATCCGAGAGGATGGCGGCGGGGCAGGCTGAGCCGGGCGGCTCCGCGGGCGCGGAGCTCCGCGCAGGGAGGGAGGGAGCGGCTCCGCGCAGGGAGTGCGGGAGAGCCGCAGTATGCAAAAGAGCCCCGGCTAAATCATGCAGCAAGAAGGACAAACCGTCTGGAAAATGGACCCAGGGAGCAGCACGAATGGACTTTTTTTTATCTCTGACAACTTGTGTCCTAAAGAAAGTATCTTGAAGATAATTGGAATGATTACAATTCATCGCTGCCTTACTTTGAGTGGGGACGGTCAAATAATGAAATCTTAGTAATAGAGCAAAAATTTAATTTCCATTGCACCACTGCTCGAGGTTTCCCTTGTTCTTTTTCTCTCCCCCCCCTCCCTTTTCTTATGCCTAGCGTCCCCTAGAAATTTTGTGCTCGCACACAATTCTGCACTTTGTTGCATTATTCATATTTTCGGGGTAATTCCCCATCTCCTCCCACCCTTTTTCCTTTAGTAACGGTCTCGGGAACTTCCAGAGGTGGGTGCGGGGAATCTTCTGGAAGGAGCTATCCCGAGACGCTGGGGAGGAATCCCCAAACTAAGTCCAGCCAGGCCGGGGTGGGTGCCGCAGCCTGAGAGGAGATTTTGGCCAACCACCCCCTCCCACAACCACCTCCTGCGATGATGAGCAGGGGCTGGGCAGGCACCGTGCTCTGTTTCACCCGGGACAGCAGTGATAATTCATTTTTGGAAACTGTCCTGGGACCCAGTCCGCGTGGGTTTTAAAATTATTATTATTATTATTGTTGTGGTTATATTATTATTATTGTTGTTGTGGTTATATTATTATTATTATTATTATTATTATTATTATTATTATTATTATTATTATTATTATTATTATT
Source organism: Molothrus ater (assembly GCF_012460135.2). Classification (NCBI taxonomy): domain Eukaryota; kingdom Metazoa; phylum Chordata; class Aves; order Passeriformes; family Icteridae; genus Molothrus; species Molothrus ater. The sequence goes on along the minus strand of NC_050483.2, from coordinate 4,964,972 downwards.
ATTATTATTATCACTGCTATTGTTATTATTATTTATTTTGCTAGCATTTTGATATTACGTTTATTATTATTGTTATTGCGTTTTCTTGCTATTTTCACCAGAAAAAAAAATACTTCCCAGAGGCTGCAGGGTGTCCTAGTGATGCCGGGGGTTTGACTGAGGTGTTTTTTGCCGGAGCTTTGGGCTGGAGGAGAGCACCAGGGCTCATCCACGCAGGGAAATGGGATGGGGCCGAGGCGACCCTGTGCCCCAGGGTCCCCCAGTGTCTCCCCCGGTGTCCCCAGCCCCTGTGGCAGTTGCTGCCCGGGATGCCTGAGCCCCCTTGCAGCCTCTCACCTCGCAGATTGTGCAGGAGGCAGCCTGCCTTTTAATCCAAGCCAGGGATGGAGCAGGGTACATCCTCAATGCAACTAACTGTTTCTAAAAAAAAGACCATCTGGTAATTGTCTTCCTTTAGATCTTCCCTTAATTATGCTTTTAATTAAAGATGGTTCAAGGCATTGGACCACATGAAGGGCAGTAATTACAAATTACATTACAAACCCAACAGATGTAGCTCTATCTGCTGGGAAAAAGGTACCGGAATAAAATTTGACTAAACTTTAGGATAAATTAATCCGCTGCCTTGAGAACAGAAGCACATTTTTTATTATGCAGACTCTAGCCAGGATTTAAGTTCTCTGTCATGATTGTTTTCATATTTCTTTGACATCTATTGATTTGGAGGCAGCTGCAAGGCTTTGTCACAAGAGAGAAGAGCAGTCACAATATATTAGCTTGATGGCATAACTCGAATATGAGTAGGAAGGATAGAAACATGACAGGGAGCCACGTGACTGAGTGATGGGTCTCCAACAAAATAAAGAAATTAATTTTTAATAAAAAGCTTTAAAAATACCACAGCCAGTGCAACAGCAAGGGGAACGGCAGAACTTGTTAATTATCGAGCTTTGGAGCGTCTGAAATTTACCCCTGAGGACCGAGAGGGGACGGGCTTTTAATTCCCAGTCAGGACCGGTGAAGTCTCAAGGAGCAGAGCCCCCGTGCCCCGGGCTGGAGCCCAGCCTGCCCTGGCAGCCAGGCCCGGCCTGGGCAGCTCGGGGCACCGCCAGGGCTGGGAATGAGCATCCTGCTCTGCTCGGGGCAAAGCTCCCAGAGCCCGAGTGGGGTTTATGCAAAGCAATGCAGAGCTGATAGCCTCGGTAATGAGGGAAGGCAGTGCAGGCTCAAAGATTTCCAGGGGGAATATGGCCCTGCTAATCTGTGGTCACTGATGGCTCTGGATATGCTACTCAAAATGCATCTTGTGGGGCTGCAGGGATACAGCAGTAGGAACCCTTAAAATGACCTGGCTGGCACGCTGGGAGGAGATCAAGAGGCTGGGTTTTTCACAAGCCCGGTTCTGGTTCAGTGGATAAAGACATCACTGATGATCAAGAGGCTGTTTTTAAGTCTACATCCAGTTCAAAGGATGCGCCTCTCTTGCATTTTGCCAAAATCCTGTGCTAAATGTATAACTGGGAGCTCAAAGTATGTGAGCAGGTTTGGGCAAAGTAACAGAATTTCCCTGTCTGGGGGAGGCTGTTTGTTGAAAGCAGTCATTGAAGTCGGGCTGGGGAGCAGGGACAGTGAGGATTCACATGTCAGACGCTCCATCAGACCATTAAAGAGAAATTAAAGAGAAATTAAGTTGGGACGGTTCGTCTCCCCCTCTCCCAGCTCCACCTCTGTGGAAAAAAAGCACAATAAAAAAAATCCAGGCAGCTCCTGAACGTGGGGGGTGTCTCCCCTTCAAGTGAGACACCTTCAGTGTCTCTTCAAGGTGAGACTGGACACGGGAGGCCTTGGGGGTGAGGCTGCTGGGGCTCCCAGTGACCACGGGGGCAGCAGCCGGGCCACCCCAAAGCTCAGGCAGAGCACACGAGGGGGTGTAGCACATCTCTGCCCTCCCTCTCACACACAGACAGCAGCAGGGATGCTCTTCCTTGCTTTCCAGGGTGCCTGTGCTCAGCCCAAGGACAGAGCAGTGCACCCAAACTTTCACACACCCTCTGCTCACAGAGCCACATCTCTTTCCTCCTGAGGCAGCCAGCCCCATGGATGTCTAACCCATTTCCTTACCCATTGCTGGATTTCCTCCTGGGAGGGGTGCAGGAAAGGGAGCAGAGCTCTCTGAATGCCCCTCAAGCAGCTGACTCAGGGCTCCCAGTAAGGCTGCTGGGATTTAGGATTGCCCAGGGTCAGTGGGTATGGCCACACCAAGAGCCCTGGGCAGCACATGGCAGCTCCTACACTCTCTTTTCATTTCAAAATGAGCAAACATAACCCTCCTCTATCTGTAATTTTAGCCCTGTGTTTTGCTATCACTTCCCACTTCCTGCAAGTGACCCTGATGACAAAATTCCAATATTTGAAAAGAGAATAATTTCAGGTTTAAAAATTCCATATGGTATCCAGGAAAACCTGTGTCTACAAGGTAATTGGTGAATGTAAGATTACAGATACTCCTGAAAACTCTTAATGCTTATTTATATAGAACTTTGGGAACATATTTACATATAACCAAAAAACCCTTCTACCCTGAATTGCAATAGTGCTTTTAGATCAGATACAATATGGGATATAAATTTATTTAAATATATTAATATCACATATATATAATTATATATAACTATATATAACTATATATAACTATATATAACTATATATAACTATATATAGCTATATATAATAGAATAGAATAGAATAGAATAGAATAGAATAGAATAGAATAGAATATATAAATAATATATAATAGATATTATATATATAATGTATATAATATCACAAATATATATATATATTTATATTATACATATTTAAATAAACCTAAATCCAGAACATATTTATATGCTATATAGACAGTGCAAAAATAGAATCTAGATTTTTATAGTAATTTCTATGTGATTTAATTGCTCTGCCCACGGCCCCATGTGTCTCCATTCAGAAAGGATGCAACATGTTACCAAACAAATGTTTCTTTGTGAAATATGTGAAAGACTACAGATGTTTCCCTGATCTGCTGGGTAAATCTCAGGGCCTTTTTGGTGACGTGGTCTGCACTTGTTTACCCAGCAAGTGAGCAAGTGAGGCGTGCTTTACCCCGAGCTGCAAGGCTTGCCAGATATAAAGCTAAAGCCATACATACAGCCCTGGCTTTCACAGGTCTGATCCAAGGCTTGCTGATGGGATGGACAAATTCCCAGGTCCACGTGATGTGGCCACTGGGCTGAAAGCACAGCTCACACCGTGCATGGTGATGTTTGTGTCAACAACTGAACACCACAGGTTTTCTTCCTGTGCTTCTTTTGCCATCTGTACTAAGCACATTTTTCTCCCTGTTATGGCCTAAAATATTTCTTGAAAAATGAGAGCCCTTATGGCTGTTTGGTGCAGAGAATGTGCAGTTCACTGAATTAATGTCGTGTTTCTGGTGCTTTGGGTGGGGGCTGGAAGCAGAGAGCAGCTGAAGTGTGTGAGGATTCTGTGTCTTTAACAGCGCCTCTCGCTATCCACGTGAGAATCCTGTCTCATGCAGCACTGATGGAGCATAAACTCACAGCTCCAGAGGTGTGGAGTAGATGCAATCATGTTTTTGGAGCTTATTTCTCAGAGTTTCTCTGAGCTGATGCTGTCTGTGGAGGGTCATGAGTTGGGAATGTCTCTGTGAGTCTCAGCAGCCAAGCCCAGCCCTGCAGGTCAGTCTAAGGGACCAGCAAATCCTCCTGTAAGGCTGCCACATGAAGCCATGTTCTTAAAATGTGTCTGGATGGAATGTGGTGGTTTTTCTCTGGTTTTAGAGGCAGATTGTCTCGATTACAAATTGTCCTTGCAAACAAAGGGTGAGAAAATACTCACTCCAAGCAGAACAGAAGCAAATTTAACACTTCCAAGAAGCACTGACAATTACTTTCCTGGGCATGGTGATGCCACACTTTCAAGGTGTAGTATTATGTAGTTCAGCCCCTGTTAGATGTTCATGGAAGTCACATTGTGTTCAGGGCATAACTTGCTCAGTGGTAGCAGATTCATCAGTGGTGGGTCAGATTCCACAGGCTTTACTTGGAGACTGGAAATCTGCCTGTTCTGCACCTCTACCAGCAGGTTATTCCCAGCTGGGTTTGGGAACAGATGAAAATCTGGGGAAAAGAAGAATATATACTGATAGTCTTCTTACAATAAATGGGAAAGCTTGGGTAAAAGAAGAATATATACTGATACATTCTTCTTACAATAAGTGGGGAAATCTTGAAGCTACTGTGTCATTTGGGATGGCAGAAATAGCCCCTGGTGACAATATTCAGGGTTTTTCTGGGAATTCCCAGTAATACCAGGTCATATCTATTACATGGTTTTCCATGTAATACCCAAATACCTCCCTGGTCTGTGGGTGCATGAAACCTTATAGACCAGATGAAATATGAACATTTCATTATTCTCCTAATTTTTTTTTCCTGATTGGTTAAAAAATGAGAAGTTGGAATTATTATTAGGAATTTCTCCCTATTTTCTTTAGCAAATAACCCAGTTGTTCTTAGCCAGTGAGTGAGGCAAACCTTTGCTGGTAAACATTTGCAGTGCATTGAAGTGGAGTTACATAAAACACTTTGTGGGTGGGTACATTTGAAGGACCCTAAATGTGTGCATTCACACAACTACAGACACAGCCCCTCAGATTTCTGTCTATCTCAGAAACAGAATCTCCCTTTTTGTTACAAGGGCACATTTATCTGTTTATAACCTGCTTTGGGGCAAGCATGTCAAAGGGATAAGGCACACATGTGAATTCCAGATAAAGATCCACCAGGACAGGAATTTTTCTGTATGTCCATTCTTACAAACAAGATTTACTGATTGGCACTGAGAGCCAAATGCTTCCTTCACATCCCCAGGTCACCAAACCCCACCAGGAACAATGCAAGTGGATTCCAAAACGAGGAAAATTTGGAGCAAAGTAGGAAAGCTGGCAAATATTGAAACTGTTTGCCTTTTCTTGTCTTAGGGGAAAAAAAATAAATTAAAATGTTGGTGTGTCTGCAATTGTCTGGCTGCTAATTAGTGGTGTGCACCACAGTTGGGTTTGGAAGGACCCACACATGGAGCTGAGCCTGCCCAGCTGGGCAGCAGCAAAGCTCCCTCTGCTTGCATTGACTCTTACACGGCATCCCCAATGAAATCACAAATCCAAAAGCAAACCCTGCCACTCAGGGACAATGTATAGATTTGCCACAGTCCTTGGAGGACTGACAATCCTAAAATCAATGGCTGGATTACCCTGATCCTTATCTGTAGATGTCTCATCTGCAATAGATAAAGTATTGATAGGTTGCTTCATTTCCTGGAGTATTTTGGATCTCCATGTGGGGAGGCACAGTGGAGCAGTAATTGCATTTTCTGGTGTGAGAAACAGCTTCTTAAGGAAGCCAAAGCCAAGGCATTTGATGGGCTGTGAATTGCTGCTGCCTCCTGGCACATGTCTGAGCATACATTTGATTACAATATTGCTGTGCTCCACATTTTTGCAATAGCCACAATGCATTGCTGATTCAAGCACTGGCATGCAGGGACGTGTACATATGTGAGAGACAGTGTGTGTGTGTGTGTGTGTGTGTGTGGAGACAGGGAGATGGTCTTCCCTGGAGATGTGCATTTCAAGTATTTGGTGCTGCTTTTACACCACCCAAATCTCCAGGTACACATCCCCAGCTATTCCTAAACACTGTGATGTGAAAAATCCCCTGAATAGTCAGATTAGTGGGACTATTGGGACATTAAAAAATCAGAACTCTATTATTTTGTGTTACATTTTATGAGCTGTAGGACCTTACCAGTAATAGTGGGAGGCTGGGAGTGAAGGGTGTAAATTTCTTGTAGCTCAGATATTGATAATTACAGAGAGTTAGAGGATGCAGAGCTACACACATCAAACACAGACCTGTATTGATTTAATAATATGTGATTATTACTGACCCTGTCTGGCAGGAGTGTGCCAGAGCCAGATTTACCCCTAGATGTGGAAACCAGAGGCCAAAGACGTGCAGGAGAAAGCTCAGTCTCCCCGAGGCCGATGGAAGTTCACCCACTGCCCTTCCCTTCCCTTTCCTGTCTGCTGCTGCTTTTCTGCAGATGTCACTTATTCCACTCACAGGCTGCAGGTAACAGGGGAGAGATAGCACTCAGATATTGCAGATTCTGCACTTGCATGTCCAGGTTTTACAGACAACAGTGTGTTTTTCTAAGTTGGTTTTTTTTTTCCCCCCATGAAGTCCCTGTATCCCGCGTGATTTGTCCATGAGTCACATTCTGAATCCCCCTATTCAAACAAAAATCTCCCTTTTGCTGTCTGATTTTGACTAACAGCCATAACATCCTCAAATGGTTGTTTCAGAATCTGCTGCACTGTTTGGGCACACACACACACACAGAGCCTGCATCCATAAGTAAATGTGTTAAATTCATGAGGGTGCAGTGGAAGACCAGATGTACCAGTGGGTGTTGAAATTCTTAGATAATAAGGAATTTACAGCAGTTTTATTGATTTTTGTTCCCCTGGTCTTCATCCATGCTCTTAGTGATGTTTCCTGCACATAGCCATGTTCTTTGCCTATTTGGAGGAGTAAATTAAGCATCTGTGTTGCCTGCATATCTCTTGGAGCCTGTGCCTGAAGCAAGATAAAAAAAAAAAAAGGAGCTAAAGTTAAGGGAATATTGAATTCTCCTTAAAAATACCCAAAGAATGAAGCTTATACAAATAATGTGCTTTATAGTAAATAGACAGAACCAAATGAGCTACTTTTAAATACCACTCTAGCTGTTTCACTTTGAGTCAAACCAGTGGAAAAAGCCGTGGTAAAGGGAGGAACCGTCAGTGAGGAAGAATAGACGTTAAGGGAGAGTAAAGCGTGATGAGAAGAAACCCAATATTGACAGATCATGTAGAGCAGAAGGAGATGGGCTAGAAAAAGGCAGTCAAACACAGACAGAAATATGCTGTTTAGCAGGAGGGAGCAGCCACTGAAGCCAGCTCCAGTTTGTGTGATTTGCCCTTCCCTACAAGGCAAGGGAGCTCTCTGAAATGTGGAAAACTTTCCAGAGCCCCAAATCCTCGAGGGGGAAGGACACAGAGGGGACAAAAGCAGAGCCACCCGTGGGCTCTAAGCCATGATCAGCCCTCCAGTCTGGCACTTCCCCAGGGGTCCCAAAATCCAGCTTGGCTCCTTCTGGGCATGAGGTGCTTCAGGTTGTGGCACCAAGCCCCAGTTTTCAAGGATGGCCCAGCCAGGCTTTAAGGCCATTTCTTTTGTGATTTGTCCCTGCTGCAGACAGTGTTTCTGGAGTGTGCCCATGGTCCTTGAGGGGGCCTTCGACAAATTCTGCTCTCAAATATTCCTCTTCTGCTTCTGCAAGGGATTTCCTGGGGCTCTGCATTTCCCTGATAAGGGTCCCCCCGAATCCTTGCAGGCTCAGGGGTCTTGGCTTAATTTTAAAGCAACATCCAGGAGTGGAACTGATTTTTGATTAAGGAAAAAACTAATGAATGCATGGTTATGGCAACAACAGAGCAACACAGCCCTTGCATTAGAGAGCTTAGAAATAAATTGGACACAATCTAAATTGGCCTAACCTAAATTGGTTAGGCTTGACACGCTGTTTTGCAAATGGCTTTGGTCTTGTGTTGCACAAAACAATTTTATTTTACTGATATGAGATACTCCAAAGTAACAAAGATTCTCTGAGTATCTGGCATTTGCTTAATACTAGTGATTTGTGTTGATTGTGTGCACTCTATATTTTACCACTATTCAGCCTCCTCTAAATCAATCACCTGAGGAAATTCATTGAAAAAACTGCAGAAATGCATTTCTGAGCACAAACCTCTCACGCAGTAGAACACTGAAGTTTTACTAAGTGGGTTTTACCTCCAGGAATAAGACACTGCAAGACCCGCTAATTTTGCACATTTGTAACTATATTTTATTGCCCAGCAAGGCATATCCACAGATATCCTCAGGTACATTGAGAGCTGGTGTAGTGGCAGAGCGGGTCTGCACCTGTGGGTCACTGAAACTGGACGTGCAAGCAGAAGCTGGGTGATAACAGCAGTTTATTTAGGCTGCTTCAGGGCAGCTCAGACGTAGCAAAAAACCTCTTCCAGCTTGTGCATAAATTGCAAAAATACAGAAAAATATTCCTCTGGCAGCAGCTGTTTCCCAGCCATTAACACCACGGCCGTGGTGGTTCTGAAAGGCTCTTGGGCTGTGGGTTCCAAATGTGGGTTAAAATCTAGAAAAATGCAGTGTTAAATAGCACAGCTGTACTCTCCCAAGCACACACCAAGGCATCAAACACAGGAAAATACAACATTACACTCCAAGCTTTTTTTTTTTTTTAATCAGGGCAAGAAGGTGTTTGTAAATATTCCGTGTCCAGGAGCTGCTTCAAAATCTCGTGCCAAATGTTTAGAGATTTTGTGTGCCAGCATGGGAAGAGGCTCTGGGTCAGGGTCTGTTTGCTCTTGCAAGCTGCTAAGCACTGGCAGTTTTCATTTGCTGTGAAAGCTTGACATATAAAAATATATATATATAAAAATATAAAACATTTATAAAAATGTAATGGAGAAAAGGAAGAGCCCAGATGCTGTCTGAAAATTGCAAGTGATTTCCTATTTCCACTTGTATCTGCAGAATATTATCAAAATATGAGCTGCACAATAGCAGAGGGAATCAGTCTTTGGGATCTTAGATTCATGATTTCCTCTGACAACAAGAAAATCTACCCACACTTCCAACTTTAGGAAGAGTCGATGTAAGCACAGAAATCCCCACCAGTCTCTGCCCTGAAATCAGGTTCTTAACTTTAGGATCACTTTTATTTGAGTTTCTTACACTTCAGCAAAATGCAGAGAGCTTGACTAATTCATTCTGCTGAAAGTGTGCTGTAACTTGTTTGCTTTCTGGGTTTGAAATGGGGATGCAGTGCAAAGCATTCCTAAAAAAAATAAATTTTTTTCACTGCAGTTAAACTAAATTTTAGAGGGACTGGCACACCATGGTATACACTGGTAGATATTAGCATTGGTGAATAAGCAGTGCTGTTAAAATCCTTGTGCACATTTCAGGTGCAGTTCATTTATTTAAGCTCACAGATTTTGCTTTCTCAGGCAAGCAAAAATGATTTTATTTTTCAGATAAGGTTTGTTTTTTTTATTGCAAATTTTCAACTAGTGTTTGAACAACAAGAAATTATTATTAGAAACTAATGTATTCTGGCAGGACCCTGAAATTATAAGTATGCATTGAAGTGGATTGTTCAGCTTAATCTCCAGGATCTTTGACTTCACTAAGTAGGTCAGACCAGCAGTGAATGCAGATGCCATAAGACATGGTTAAAATCTAAGCAAAAATACAGGAAATGAGCCATCCCCAAAGTCAGCACCTCAAAGAATATTAAAAACCCCTCAAACCTCTTCTCAGGTGAGAAATGATATTTTCAGATGCTCTGTGTACAATTTTCTTTAACAAACACCTACTCGGGGACAGCTGCTAGTGGCAGAGGCAGTCTGAGGAGAAATGAGATTACACACGAGTTCAGCAGGACCCTGTCCTCACTTTGCAGGGGTGTGCAGACAGTGGGACAGCTCGGGCAGGACAGACGCCTGTCCTCGGAATCCATCCCGAGCTGCAGATCTGCTCTTGAACAGCAGGAGCCACCCCAGGCATCCCGGGAAAAGGGTCTGGCTCAGGATGCACCGAGGAGCTTCACAGAAAGTGATTTGCTGTGCTGGTGCTGCACAAAAAGATCCCCAAAATCCCAAAGCCAGGGCTTTGGGTTGTGGCAACAGAGGTGGGCTGTGGGGTGCAAGGCGGCTCTGGGGATGTGCCCAGCCTGGGAGGGGACAGAAGTCACAGCCTCGGGGACAGGGTGTGCCCAGGGCTGGCATGTGCCATGACATGGCTGAGAGCAGCAGCAGCTGCCCAGGGGCAGGGCTGGGGCTGGCAGGGGGAAAGAGCCATACCAGAGTCACCGAGGTGTCCCCAGAGCCACCGAGGTGTCCCCAGGGCACCTCGGCCCGCCAGCCCTCGCCCCAGTGCAGCCTGGAACTTTCCCTGGGAGTTCCTGGGTGCTGCAAGGTGACATCTGAGCAGGTGGCACCAGCTGGGGAGCAAGAGGGTGGTGCCAGGAATTAATGTGCACAAATAATTTATAAGGAGGCTTAGGCAGTGGGGCTGGTGATTGAAACGTGCAGAGGGTCTGGGCAGGGAGAAAAGGGCAGGGAAAAAAGGGCAGGGAGAAAAGGGCAGGGAGAAATGGGCGCTGGTCTGGGGACATGACACTGTCACAACTGCTGGCCTTGCTGCCCCATCCTGCCTTCTGAAATGGTTCATGGGTGGCAAGACAGTAAAAGTAGCACATTTAGGGGTTCCCTCTGTCCCCACTTTTGGGGGTTTCCTTTCCAGTAGGAGGCACTGGAAATGGATATCTGAAGGAAAACCCACAGAGGAGCCTGGCCCTGGGAGCCAGATCCCAAAGGGCAGCAAGCATCACCTGCCCTGTGGGAAGATGTCACCCTGATCAGGACAGAGCCCAGGCTGTCACCCTGATCCAGGACAGAGCCCAGGCTGTCACCCTGAGCCAGGATGGAGCCCAGACTGTCACCCTGGCCCGGGACAGATCCCAGGCTGTCACCCTGAGCCAGAATGGAGCCCAGGCTGTCACCCTGAGCCAGAATGGAACCCAGGCTGTCACCCTGATCCAGAATGGAGCCCAGGCTGTCACCCTGAGCCAGGACGGAGCCCAGGCTGTCACCCTGATCCAGAATGGAGCCCAGGCTGTCACCCTGAGCCAGGACAGAGCCCAGGCTGTCACCCTGATCCAGAATGGAGCCCAGGCTGTCACCCTGATCCAGAATGGAGCCCAGGCTGTCACCCTGAGCCAGGACAGAGCCCAGGCTGTCACCCTGAGCCAGGACAGAGCCCAGGCTGTCACCTTGATCCAGGACGGAGCCCAGGCTGTCACCCTGAGCCAGGACGGAGCCCAGGCTGTCACCCTGAGCCAGGACAGAGCCCAGGCTGTCACCCTGAGCCAGAATGGAGCTCAGGCTGTCACCCTGGCCCAGGACAGAGCCCAGGCTGTCACCCTGAGCCAGAATGGAGCTCAGGCTGTCACCCTGATCCAGGATGGAGCCCAGGCTGTCACCCTGGCCCGGGACAGATCCCAGGCTGTCACCCTAATCCAGAATGGAGCCCAGGCTGTCACCCTGGCCCGGGACAGAGCCCAGGCTGTCACCCTGGCTCGCTCCCGCTGCCGCCTGCCAAGCCAGCGGCACAGGGGAGCCAGGGGGATAAAGCACCGCATTGTGCCCTCGCAGCACCTTTTCCCCTTCCACAATCTCGCCATTGTGCGCCTTTTATCGCTGTTAAACTCCCGATGAACATCAAAGGGAGAGAAGTTCATCAAAACAGGGGTGAAACAAAGGGCTTTGGAGGCTGGGGAGGAAAGGTTCTCGGTGGGCACAGCCAGCCCCGGTGAGGCTGTTCCGAGCCCGCACTTGTTGCGGGAGGCGCTGGAGCTCATCCCTGCCCTGCTCCCGGCGCATCCCGGAGCAGCCAGCCCGGGAGAGCGCATCCTTTATTCATAGGAGCGAAATATAAATACTGAATGCTGCTTGCTAATGAAGGGCTCTCTAATGGCAGCTGGGAGGGCTTTGGTTTTCCCCAGGAATAAACGCTGGGAACTCAAATAACCGGGAAGAGTTTTGCAACTCACGGTTGCGTTAATAAGGTACAAACCGTGCAAAATGCACCGGCCCCGGGAGAATTGTGAATTCTGGTTGCAGCTCATGCACAAGCTCTTTTTTTTTTCTTCTTTTTCTTTTTCTTTTTTTTTTTTTTTTTTGACTAAAAAGCACAAAAAGACCTAGTGGGAGATGGGGTGAGGGCAGGGCTGGTTATGAGATTAGCACTTTTTGCCAGGGGAAGGCAGAGTGGATCTCCTTAGGAAGATGTCCATTAGCTAAAGCCACATTCCAAGAATGAGCTCGAGGTCTGCTCCAAAGTGCCTGACACCTGGGACAAGAACCAGTTGGTGATGTCAGTGGCATTTTGATCTCAGAACAAAATATTTATTATTTACTCCATTACTTAACTTTTCCCCTTAATTTTTTTTTTTTTGTTAAGGCAAGTTTAGATCTTCCCATTTCCCATTCAGTAGTTGCTCCAGTCCAGTGAGAGAAAACACAACAAAGGGGAACAGAAATTCCCAAATGTTTCAGCCTGCAGTGACTATTTTTTCACCCCACAATCTTGGAGGAAAAAAAGGATGACTCTTTTTCAAATATCTGTGGAGAAATACACTGATTGTGGATTTGAAGAACTAGATCATAGAAAAGAAAGATAATGTCTCCTATTTCCCAGTCTTGCAATCACAGAGCATACCAAATTCCAGCTGAGGTGATGCTCATTTTGTGCCAGAGAGACAGCACATGGCACAAAGCGACTTTCATTCCCAGCTCTAGATAAAAAGTTTGTTACCACAGGCTTACATGGGGATTGATTTATTCAACCCAAAAGTGGAGGCTTGAGGATGATAGGCTGTCTGTTTTGGTGGGTAGTGGTTTCTCTATTAAAATAAGGTGAAAGGCTTTGTAGGCAGAGTGATACCTTTATCCTAAATAAAACCAGCCCTGCTATTAGTAGGCAGGAAAATGGAAAACAGCAAATATAAATAAATATCAGAGCAGGGAAAAAAAATCCTCTTAAAGTCTTGTAAGATCAAGGTCAACCATGCCCTCTTGACCACCTTATTTTTAGAAGTGGCCCATGCAGGGAATATAATGCCAAAGAAATCCACAGGCTGGGATATTAGGTGGTGTGATTCAGACAAAGGACATTTTTTTTAAGTCCACATAATGCTGAACACAAAGATAATCTCCAGCTACAGCTAGGCCTGCAGGTTGCTACAAAACCCCCAAGAAAGCCTCTGCAAGAAGGGGTAAACAATTAACACAAATTTTAAATCAATGCGCTGTCACCTTAATAGCCAGCGAAGTCAGCTAAGACGGGTGTAATATGATGAGACAGTTTAATTCTTGTTATGACATTAGCTGCAGACTTTTACAACAGCTGAAAATGCTGGAGTGAGAAGAGTTTCCAATTATCACTGAGCTCCAGTACACAGCTCTGGATTAGGCTGAGGCATGAACAAGGGCTGCTCAGCCTGGAAAACAACACGGAGCAGAGGCTGCGGAAGTTTCTGAAATCCCGTGAAGGTATTCTCTCTTCTCCCCCCTTGCTGACACCTTTTCACCTCCTGAAAAGGTTTATTTCAGATAAAATAAGCCCATTTTTAAGAGCCTTGCTGTGAAACCAGCTCCTAAGCTGTGTGTGCTACAGTGTGATACACCATAAATCCCCACATCCAAGGAGGTGAACCGAACCAACCTGAAATGATTCTGTTTTCCCAGCATTAAGCTTCAAAAAAAATTAAAAGTCACCCAGGCTTGAAGGCAGATAGACAGGTAATAAGCCATGACAGCACTTCACGGGAATCCACAGGAATAGGCAAGCAGGTCTGGGTGTCAGCCATATAAAAAAATAGGATCATCAGAGCCAGAGCTCCGAATAATGCCGCCAAGTGTGAGCATGTCCAGGGTAAAGGCAAGCGGGCTGTGAACAGGAGCCCCAGGCAGTGGCGAGTTTAGCTGAGGGCCTGCCGGCTGGGGAGGCTGCACCCCTTCCCCAGAGGAGGGCTGAGAGCCTGGCAGTGCAAATCCCTGAGCTGGGAATTCCGGGCTGCAATTCCCACACCAGCAGGGAGGTCCTCCTTCGGGGTAACGCAGCTGCGCTCGCCGCCTGGGGATTCGGTTTTCATGGTTTGGGGTGCTTCTGCCCCAGCTTTATTTCATGCCTTGTGTTTGAACTGCTTTCTTTCTTTCTTTCTTTCTTTCTTTCTTTCTTTCTTTCTTTCTTTCTTTCTTTCTTTCTTTCTTTCTTTCTTTCTTTCTTTCTTTCTTTCTTTCTTTCTTTCTTTCTTTCTTTCTTTCTTTCTTTCTCTCTTTCTCTCTTTCTCTCTTTCTCTCTTTCTCTCTTTCTCTCTTTCTCTCTTTCTCTCTTTCTCTCTTTCTCTCTTTCTCTCTTTCTCTCTCTCTTTCTCTCTTTCTCTCTCTCTTTCTCTCTTTCTCTCTTTCTTTCTCTCTCTCTTTCTTTCTTTCTTTCTCTCTTTCTTTCTTTCTCTCTTCCTTCCTTCCTTCCTTCCTTCCTTCCTTCCTTCCTTCCTTCCTTCCTTCCTTCCTTCCTTCCTTCCTTCCTTCCTTCCTTCCTTCCTTCCTTCCTTCCTTCCTTCCTTCCTTCCTTCCTTCCTTCCTTCCTTCCTTCCTTCCTTCCTTCCTTCCTTCCTTCCTTCCTCCCTTTTTGATTTTTATATATATATATATATATATATATATTTGTGAGTCTCTCAAGAACAGCACTCCTCCTGGACCTCACTTACACAGGAAAATTTGTCATAACAAACCATCCACCTCTTCCACAGCTTTTACCCAACTCTTATTTCCCATTGCAAACGTGGGAAGCAGCTGTGTGATTTGAAACAGCGAAATCCAAACCTGTCCCATTTTGTATTGCTGGTGTCACATTGCTCTACCTTTCTTTTTAATATTGCTTTTGGAAAAAATTGGGTCACTGTTTCCTGTTCAGATCATAAGCAGAGAAATCTTTTTGTCAGGCTTCTTCTGGTACAATCCTTCTGGGTTTCCTCCATGTTATTTCTCATAGCTGGGAATATAGGCTTTGGAAAGGAAAAAAGCAGACTGGTAAGAGGATAACTGGGAAAATCCTGGAGCTGGAAAAGGTCTTTGCTGAAAAATTAGTTATAATTCACTAAAAGGCCTTCTCCACTCTCCTGAAAGCCCCATGAGTGCTCCACGTGGACTGATTACATCCCAGAAGTCCCCCTTGCTTCCAGGTTGGGTAAGGCGTTTGCTTAAAAATAAGTCATCCCTCTCTAAAATGCTTTCTCCCATATTTTTAAAAGCCCTGTGAGCGTTTGCAGGAGTCACCTTGGGTAGCCTGGACTGCAGGGAGCAGCAGGGGTCCCACAGCCCGGGGCACTGTCTGGCAGCAGGCAGGGAAAGAGAGGATGTCACAGAGGGAGAAAAGCTCTGGCACTCCACTCAAAGCCCCCAAATCCTAACAGGAGGGACCTGCCTGAAGTCAGTCTTTGTTTTTTCCCCTGTTCCATGCTCTTTATTTGGCAACTCATTTTTTAAAAAAAGGTCGAGCTGAAAAGTTGCTGCGTCATGCAGCACCTTATTCTGCATGGTAAGGTAGGAAAATTCCTCATTAAAATGGTTGGCTTCCAACCTCCTCCCCTCCCTGGTGAATGAATAAATAAATAAATACACTTAAATGTGTCCTGCATATGCTTTCTCTGCTATTTCCCAGGCAGAGAGGGAAGCTCTGGGTCTGGCATGCACCGTCCAGGGGCTAAAGGGCAGCTGAGGGGTGGTTGTGGGGTGGCACTGAGGGACATCCTGGGGACACCTGTACCCCTTGCAGGTGACAAAACACTGCTGACCTGCTTGGGTGTGTGCTCAGCCCCTTCAGGTGCTGCTCCCCTGCCCTGGTGCCACCTGCCAAGCTCCTTTTTCAGGATGTCACTGGCTGTCTACTTCTCTCCCAGAAATTCACCTCCAGTATTTTTACTTCACAGTGCCAAATCCCCGGAGAGAAAAAGGGATTTCATGCCTTTATATGGAACTGCAAACCTGTATTAAAGGCCTCCAAAGATGTTTTTATCAAAAAATCTCGATGGCTGCCAACTTCCCTAAATCCCAAACTATCATTACACATTTAGTCTTAGACAGGGGATTTTTCTGGATCTTCCCTCCTGACCCAGTGATAAAGCCAAGTTGGTTTGAGATTGAAGATTCATTTATCTCTCCTTGGCAATTATCTCTATTACTGCCTACAATCCTTCCCAATCTTTTTAAACAACATCCTGCTATTAAAGCCACTTGGCAAGCATTTAAAGCCCTGGGATAAGTTAACCATGCACAAAATATCCCACTTGGGGAAGGATCCAGCTATAAAAATAAATGGTTTACGTTCCGAGGGCCACGGTTCAGGATGGGCATTCTTCATTTGTGAAGAGAGGTCATCATTGCTGACAATAAAATTATGTAGGACCTGATCCTCCCCCACTGAGCTCAATAGCAAAATCCCTCCTGGTTTCAATGGTTTTTTCCAGGGTCAGTCGCCGGGAAAGCCGACATTCCACAAAGTTGCTGAAAATCTATAATTGGATATATTAAGAGAGCTTTCAAAGAGATGTCAGATTTGGAGGCTTAGTGTAAACTGTGCTGCAGAGGGGATCATTTCGTATAACCCAATCAATAAAGCTTTATTTTATTTTATTTTTTTTTTCCAGCGTTGCTTTTCTGCTTGATCCCCGCTGACAGAAAAGCAGAGCTCAGGACACTCACCGTGGGCACAGAAAGAAGGGCTGGGAGCGTGGGCCACCCTCTGGGGACAAAGATCCTGCCAAGGGAGCTGGTGGGAGCTGTGAGGGGTGCAACCCTGCGAGTGTTTGATCCAGTGGCTTTGCTCACACCACAGAGGTAACTCGTGCGTGTAAGCGCTGGGATACCGAGCCCTTATTTTCATGGTGTTGCTGGTTTCCTGTCACAACACATCTCTTTGGGAGATATGATTGAGAGTTTTGATGAGTTTTGCTGTGCTTTACGTGCCTATATTTAGTAAAATGCAGCTTGGTTTGTTTCTTTGGAATGAGATGTGGATTTATCCCCCAAATGCATTTTTTTAAAGCTCACGAGCTGTACTTCAAAGTGTTCTTTAACGCCGCTTTGGAAATGCTCACTGGTAGCTCTTTAGGAGCTGGAAGTCTTCCATTTCTACTTACATGGTGCTTTTCTGGCTGATGGGCATCCTTCTCCCTTTGGTTCTC
Organism: Molothrus ater; assembly: GCF_012460135.2. Lineage (NCBI taxonomy): Eukaryota > Metazoa > Chordata > Aves > Passeriformes > Icteridae > Molothrus > Molothrus ater. The sequence continues at coordinate 4,947,971 of NC_050483.2, read as the reverse complement.
AGGCACAGAAAGGGACACTTGGCACGTGGCAGCAGTGCCAGGCAGGGCAGGCACAGGGACTGCAGGAGGTGGATGCTGATGTGCGGAGGGATCTTGGGGAAGGGACGCTCCAGGAAGCTCCAGGTCACCTCACCCTTGCAGCAGCCTCATTTGTAAACCTGTGTGGGTCATCTCCCCTCCAGTGTCCCCGTGCCATCTGCTTTGGGTGTGCAGGTGGGGACAGGGAGACACTCGCAGGTGACACTGCCCTTGGGAACTGCTGCAGTGGTTCAGTCACGCTTTCCCACTGCTTCTCTTCCCCCACCCTGTCCCCAGAGCAGTCCTCCACAGCCACAAACTTGCTCCTCCTCCCTAGAGAGCTTGATTGGTTTTTTTTCCCCTTTCTTTTTCAGTAAAAGCTGAAATTCAGTGGAAGCTGATGAAGCCACCATGGAGAAATGCTGGTTCACCACACTGGCTAGCACCAGCTTGGTCTGGCTCCAGCTCTGGGATGTGCAGCCTACAGACACAGGAATGAAAAGAAATATTCTAAAAAGGATGAGTCAGCTGGAGGCCAGTGGGGAGAGCGTGCAGGATCTGACTGGAATTTAAAAAGTTATGAGGCTCCACGTTGTTTTGAGCCCTGCCAGAGGAGAAACTCAAACATGGGAAACGCTTTGTCATCTGGCATAATTATGTCACTTTGCTGATTAGCTGGTGAACTCTTTTCAAAATGCTTTTAGACAATAGTAAGTTCATGAAATAGAAAAACTTCCTGCTGAAACCAGCAACAAGGGCCTGCTTTGCATGTTATTGAAAAGTGTCTTCCCCAGAACCCCACCAGACTGTTGAACAGCCATGAAATTGGTTTTTTTTCATATGTATTAGATGACTTACCCATTAAAACAGTTGAGGTATCTTCACACATCCACTTCTGTGCTGTAAGCTGGATGTGAGCTGTGAGTACACCCACACTGGTAGTGCAACTGATGCCTCAGGTTTCGGCTTTTATATTTTTCAGATTCTGTGCTGCTTTAGTGGGTAGGTCTGGGCTTCACATGAGGGGATGGTGAGCTCTGTGCACAGAGCAGGGAGACAAAACAATTCCTGCTCCAGCTGGGCACCAAGGACAAATGATCCCAATCTCAGCCCAGGAGCACAAACCCCGTGGGCTGGAGAGAGAAAAACAAGCAGGGTGGGACTGCAGGGGCTAAAGCTGGAATGGGACAATGAACTGCAAGATGCAAATGGAGCAGAACTGATCCAAGGGAGAGAGCCCGGAGCGCTGGTGCATTTCTGGGGCCATTTTGGTTCATCTTGGGTGCAGGCCTGGCTGGGCTCTGGTGCTGCCCAAGGTGGATCCATGGAGGAGATGCTTTGAATCAATCCCTGCCTGATTCTTTAGCTGTGTCTAGTCTTGTTCTAGGTCAGCCTAGAACAGAGTTGTTGTTCAAGGCATCACAACCTGGATTTCTCTGCTTGATTTTCTGTGTGTTTGCACCAACTGGGACACCAGCAGGTTTGTGTGAAGCTCCTCCACTCACTCCTCCAGCCAGGTACCAGCACATCCTCCCTGGATACTCTGGGAAGCAATGCCCAGCATTTGTATAATTTGTGAGGCACATAACCTTCAAAGATTTGAAGCTTTGGCCATAGGGTTCTTTGAATAAATGATGTCAGAATTACTTCTGATTGTTGTGTGGAAATGCACACATCCCATTCTTCCCCTACAAAGGGTGATCCACCCAGTCTTACTTCCCAGCCTGGTCAGACTAGTGGGGAGAGTCTGTGCTCCTTTCTGGAGCACCTCCAAGCAGGGTGTTGGGAAGGAAATGCTGCTGCCAGGCTGTGACTGGCCATCCTTTACAACTGCTCTGTGTCTGCCTTTCCTGCATTCCTCCACCTTTCCTTCCATCAAACCTGGTCATTCCCAGGGAGGCTGACCCCAACTGTGGGACTGGCCATGGAAAAGAAAGGTGAGCACAGGCAATCGCTGCCTCCTCTGGGAGGAGCAGCTCCCTCTCCCACGTGTGGATAAATGAGCCACCAGTTCAAGCAGACTAAACCAGAACAGGAAATTTCCCTGAGGGATGTCCTGTAATCTTTAGTGGGAAGCAGGGAAATATCAGCAGTGCTTTATTGCTCTCAAGGCCATGGTGTGAGAGATTATTCCCCAGCTGCCTGGGATGGTTAGCAAAGGGCCTGAGGTGGGCTCAGAGTCACCAGCAGCTTCCACCAAGGGCTTGTTGAGGACCTTCACACCAGTAAAAGAGGCACTGGTGAGTTTTAGACAAGGCAACCAACCTGGTTTTCACCCCAGGAAAGTGCTGGAACAAATAATCACACAACTATTTGTAAACACCCCGGAGGGAGCTACCAACAGGGATTTGTCAGGAACAAAATATGTTAAATCACTCCAGTTATTTTCACAGAATTCCCAGAATGACCAGGTTGGAAGAGACCTTCAAGATCATCGAGTCCAACCCATCCCCAACACCTCAACCAAACCCTGGCACCCAGTGCCACATCCAGGCTTTGTTAAACACACCCAGGGATGGGGACTCCATCACCTCCCTGGGAATTCCCAAAACTCACAGAATTCACAGAATGACTGGGTTGGAAGAGACCTTAAGATCATTGAGCCCAACCCAGCCCCAACAGCTCAACCAAACCCTGGCACCCAGTGCCACATCCAGGCTTTGTTAAACACACCCAGGGATGGGGACTGCACCACCTCTCCAGGCAGCCATTCCAGAACTTGATCACCTTTCTGTGAAAAACTTCCTAATATCCAACCTACATTTCCCTTGATGCAGCCTGAGACAGGGGAAGCCCTGCCATGCGGAGAGAAGCCGTGGATGAGAGAAAAGAAGCCCTGCCTCCAGTTTTCTCTCACTTCAGGAAGGTAGCCCTTCTCAGGAAGCTTCCTTGAACAAGGAAGGTGGATTGGATGAAGAGATCCTGCAGCCCCCAGGGACAGCAGGACAGCAGCAGTGCCTTCAGTGCCAGTTTGAGCTGGGGGATGATCAGCCTTGCAACCAGCCACTGCTAAATTGTCCTTCCTGTCCTGGAGAAGGTATTACCCAATCCCAGTCTCAGATGACCCAAAGCAGAGGAGCAGTGGCATGCAGGGAGGTGGGTTGGTGTTCAGGGTGACCATTTGGGGCTGGAAGGAGCAAGGGACAAGTGTGGGGAAGCCAGGGATGGGGTGAAGCACAGCCAGGTGGGTGCCACGCTCCCATGGGGATGCTTTGCTTGAGGAACAACAGAGAGCCTTGAAGAGCCTCCAGAGTTGAGTGCTGAAAACTATGAAACGCTTGGAAAACAGGATTTGTTGCAGAACACATCAATCACCTGGAGCTGCTGAGATTAAAGAGGAGAAGGTGCTGAGCAGGAAGGGATTAGAACAACCTCTGAGTTCATTAAAGGTGGTGACAAAGGGGAAGGCTTGCTGTCTGTGTTCCTGCCGGGTAGGAGTGCGGCAAACGGGCTCGGTGCGTGCCAAAGAGACTCGGCTCAAGCCCGAGGTGTGTCCTCCCTGACAGCCAGGCCAATGAGAAGCTAGGACGGGCTGCCGGGATGGGCCGAGGCAGCCTCAGGGACCCTGGGCATCTTCTCTTGATGCAGAGGGATGCTCCAGATGATCTCCTGATACTTCTGGCCCTTCAAAAGATTTTATAATGCCACGAAACCATCCTGTGGGTTTCATTGGGATGCCTCCTGGAATGGAAATCCCTCCCTGGGCTTGTTCCTGTGCCGGAGCTCACCTGTGCGGTGCTGCGAAGTGGGTGTGAAACGCTGCTGCGGGAATGTGCTCCAAAGTGCAAATAACTCCCCGGGCTGCAAGCCGGGCCCCTGGCAAGCCGGGAACTCTGATTGATGAATTTTCACAGCAGGTGAGAGCAGCAGGGGACACACAGACATCGCGGATTTCACGTACAGATAGCAGCGCTCAGTAAGATAAATGGAGTGAATGTCTCGGGATGCGGCTGCCGGGTCAGCCTCCAGCATCGCCCCGTGGCACACAAATCCCTGCCCTCGGCCTTGGCATGAGGCTCCTGCTGAGGTGCAGGGGGTGACACAGCTCCTGCGGCCAGCTCCCAATTTTCCTCATTACCTGCTCTGAGATTCTCCCAAAGATAAGAGGCTCTTGTGCAAAGCCGCTAATTTAATCCCGGCAAACAAGAAAATAAGGCTGGATGTGAAAGGCTGGTGGGATTTTGACAACATGCATGTAGAGGTTGGGCGACTAGTCTTAATTAGGCCATCTTTGTTTACATTTGATGTTTATCAGCTAATTGGCATGGCAAGGTGTGAGTCACACAGCTTCCCTCTGGCATGAAATCAGTTCGCAGGAGAAAAACTGGGAGAACAAATGATCCCAATTATAAGAAAACCCACTGTGCTAATTACCATTCCACGGACTACGGAGCCTCCCACCCGCGTCCTTCCCCGGCACGCTCCTCCCAGCCCGGTTGCCAGCCCCTGGTACTGCAGGAGCAAAGGTGATGCTTCAGCCCCTGCTCACTTCACGCCCCGCAGCATTTCCCCGGCACTAAGCCTGCTGCCCTTTTTGTTTCCCCCTCCATCCCTTTTTTTTGTTCGGGCTCGGAGACCGCTTGGCAGCAGCAGCAGCTCATGGGGAACATCTCATCCTCCCAAAATTATGATTTTCATGGGGAACGTCTCATGCTCCCAAAATTGTGATGCCCACCCAGTCAAAGCCTGGATGTTTGCTACGATGGAGCTGGACTGGAACCTCACTGCTTAGGCTAATTAACACCAACACTCAGACCTTGCTTTGACTCTTCCCTCCCTCCCTTTCCCCCTTTAAAAATATTTTCACACCATTTGTGTGTAGGTTGACCAGTTTCCTGCTCTGCCCTCGTTCCACTGTCATGGTGCAGGTGCTCAGAGGCATTTTAGGTGTGCACTCACAAAGGTACTTACTGTAAATCTCCACCTTTGTCTCTCTGTGTCCCCCTCTCTCCATCCTTCAGGGAGCTGTGCTGTCCCCAAACCCTTTCAGGCCTTTCCCCTATAGACTGAGGGTCCAGTGTGCAGGAATGTTTCTTGGCTGCCCTTGAGTTGAGTGATGATCCTGGAGGCTTGGAAAAGCCACAAAGCTCAGTGCTCTCTGTTGCCCTGTGTCTCTCTTGTCTTCCCTTCTTAGTAGGGGTAACAGATGGCTGAGGCTTTCACCAACAGCCCCGAACACATTGTCACTCCCAACTGAAAGTGAAATATTCAGTGGCATTTAAATTAAATAGACTCTAATGCTTCAGTAATATTAATTACGGTTTCATTCATCCCTGGCCTAATAAATCAACACATAAAGATAGGATGATCCTGTGGCTGGCAGCAAAGCAGGGCTATTCTGCCCTTTGTAAGGTTATGCACACAAAGCCCCCATTCTTATAGGGACATGATGGCCCCCTCAAACATCTGTGCTCAGCACCACTTGAGGAGAAGCCAAAGTGGTAACATTTAAACTTTTCTTGTCCAATTTGTCCACGCAACAGGGCTCAATTCAACAAGAACTTGCAAGTTAAAATTATAAAACCCATGTTAAGTGGGTGAAAACTTTCCAGCTTTTCGGCCAGGGGGTCCAGATTTATTCTGGCAGCTCCAGGAAGCCAAGGGCAGGGCATCCATTCTCACTGCTGAATTTGTTAGCCCAGCTTCAACCTTTAAAAGAGGGGGTTGGGGGTGGAGAAGGCTGGAAGGGTTTGAAAACCTCATGGTGCTAAGCTAAGTTTCAAGATTTGGGGAGACCCTGGGCAACAATTTTTCACACAATTTTTTTTTTTTTTTTTGCTGTGAATACCACAGGGGAAATAGGCTCTGTACTTCACCAACAACAGGTTTCCCCCCTCACTGCTATACATATGTAAAAGGAGGCTAATAAAACGGTTGAAGAAAAGATCACTGCTAGTAAATCTTCTGGAGACAAAACCCTCCACTTGTGATGCTTCAAAGCTGCCCAGAGCTACCAGTTTACCCCAAAAGTCCCAGCTCAGGGCTGCTGATTGGAAAATAAAAAGCCCTGCGCATAAAAACTTCACTCCAATTGTTATGCAGCGAATGTGACGTTTACACACAGCAGCTTTACTTGACCAAATGACTCCCAAGTATACAAACGAAGAGCTTGTCACCCATACTTGGGCTCCTTTGGAAAGCTCCAGCTAGAGTAGGTTTGCAATGAAAATAAATCTATTATAATGACAAAGTGACACCATAGAAGTGCATCACAGAAAACTGAACCAGCTGAAAAAAAAATAAATGAAAAGGGATTTTTAAAAAAGCCACAGAGAGAAGGTATAAGTGAGCAGCAGCCCTTCAGGGAGGCAGCACAGAGGAGCAGCAGCCTCTCTGTGGTGCTGGGGTGTGATGCCTGTGGGGCTGCAGGAGCAGCACAGGGGCTCCATCTGGGACTGATCCTGAGGTTCCAGCCTGGAGTGACCCTGAGATTCCAGCCTGGACTCGAATCCAAGGCTCCAGCCTGGACTCAAACCCAAGGCTCCAGCCTGGAGTGACCCCAAGGCTTCATCCAGGACTGACCCCGAGGTTCCAGCTGGGACTCATCCCGGCTCCAGCCTGGAGTGACCCCAAGGCTTCATCCAGGACTGACCCCAGGGTTCCAGCCTGGAGTGACCCCGAGGTTCCAGCTGGGACTCATCCTGAGGTTCCAGCCTGGAGTGACCCCGAGGTTCCAGCACCCTTGGGGATGCGCCACCGGCATGAGGCTGTGCCCAAGAGCCGACCTGTACTTAAGTGCTTAACAAAGGGATTTTCTGAGGCAATTCCTTAAGCAGAAAACTATTTAAACTAGCCTGGCAGTGAATGCTGAGGAGCTTACCGTAAATTCTCGCAGGTGGAGCTTTCCACTAATCCCTCTGGACTGCATCACAGCCTCCTGTGGTTGGTGCTGAGCCAATAACACCAGGGCTGTGTAGTGCAGGTATTTCTGCCCAGGTGTTTGACCCATGGGATCTGCCACTGTCAGCCTGGGCTTATCCCATTTAAACCTCATTAGGTGCTTGGATAAGCCCTGGCTGTCGTTGATGTCTATCAGTTTGAGACCTTTTTGTGGGCTTTCTCTAGGTGTCCCAAAAAAATGACAGCATTTTATGAAGGTGCTTTCTGACAGCACTAGTTTTCTGTGGCCAGTGTCCAGCAGCTGGGGGATCTGCATGGTCAGGCTCATCTAATTTTGGAGCTGTGCTTCCAAAGTTTGGAGCTGTGCTTCCAAGTTATGGAGGTTGCTGGGCAGCTGGCATCATTGACTGGGGCGTGCCTGCAGAACTCCTGCAGCCCTGGTTGCAATTTTGACACATCAGTGGTTTCCACCTGAAAGTTCAGAACATCGGTGTCTTTGCCTCAGGGATGTCATCTCCCTGTTCTTTAACAAGGCAAAAAACCCAAGCAAACAAACAAACAAACAAAAAAAAAAAAACCCCTACAAAAGCAACAAAACAGAACCCACAGCTGCAAGGGATGGCAAAGTGTGGTGGTGTTCATAGGGGTCTCAGGACAAGGGAAGAGATGAGAATCTTGACTCCATGTTTCAGAAGGCTGATTTATTATTTTATCATATATATATATTATATTAAAAGTAAATTATATATTAAAACTATACTAAAAGAATAGAAGAAAGGATTTCATCAGAAGGCTTGAAAGGAATAGAAAAAGAATGGAATGAATAACAAAAGCTCCTGACTCAGAGAGTCCAAGCCAGCTGACTGTGATTGGCCATTAATTAGAAACAACCAATCAAAGATGCACCTGCTGCATTCCACAGCAGCAGATAATTATTGTTTTTCTTTTCCTCCGAGGCTCTCCAGCTTCTCAAGAGAAAAAAATCCTAGCAAAAGGATTTTCCATAAAACATCATGGCTACAGCGAGGGGCTGTGCCACAGGGGCTGGGGCAGCCTGGCAGCGATCAGCAGCTGTTGCTGCACCCCGGGGCACGGCTCGTCCTCTCCTGACTGCCTCCACCAGCCCGGCTGTCCAGGGAGCTGGCCCAGAGCGGGGCTGGCAGGGGTTTTCCATGCCCCAGCTGCTGCTCCGGGTGGGATGCGCTCCCTGGCATGTCCTGGTTCCCATCAGCTGCCCGGGCACACCCCTTAGGAACAGACAAGGGCAGCCACGTGTTGCCCCAGCTCGTCCTTACCCAAGCCTGGCTCGTTAGGGATCATGAGAAAAAAAACAACTGTGGCAGTGTGGGAACCCAGGACATTCCTCTGTCTGCCCTGGAGGGCTCCAGGCCCTGTCCAGGGGGCTCAGAGACCTTGGCACAGAGCCCAAAACCCCGTGCATTTGATTTAGCCCTTGGAAAAAACAATTACCAACCTTTATAGGAAGAATTACTAGTCAAAAGAGTTTAAGTAGAATAATATTTAGTTTGTCACGGGGTGAAAAAATAGATTTTTTTGGGGTTTTTAGAATGGGGGTTCAGGGGGCAAGATGGAGGAATCTGGGCGTGTCCAGCCCTTTCTCCTTCTTCTTCTTGGCCTCCATCTTCTGCTGTGATGTTGGCACTTTCAGATTGGTTGAAGGTAGAAGCTCACTGTCTAACATGGGTGATAGGTATTGGGAAGTTATGGTAAATAATGTACACGTAATTTTTAGTATAAAAATGTAACATCACCCCAAGGACGGGCAGTGTGCCTCTGTCTGTCCTGCTGAATGGATCTCAGCGGGCCAGGAGAAAGAATTTTATAGATAAGAAACAATAAACAACCTCGAGAATGAGAACTGAAGAGCTCTGACTCCTTCTTTGACCATCAGGCTGGGAAAAGAGACTTTCTAACACATCTCAGAGTCACTCTGAGCAGCTAAAGCCCTGAGAGGTCAGGAGCTGGCTGGGAGCCGTGGGGTGGCAGCAGCCCTGGGCATGGAATGTGCAGGGGATCCAGAGGCAGAGGGACTGGAAGGCAAATATGTGTCCAAAGGTGACTGGTTTAGCTTTATCCATTCAATAATGTTGATGGTACCATCATTACCATTGATGGTAATGGTAATCATTGGTGGTGACATCAGACGAGTTTCTTTTCACTTCTACTTTTGGGAAAAAAATATTTGAAGTGTCAGGACTCAAAAATTTGTGTGTGGCCATGCAAATCAACATTTTGTCCTACCCTTACTGGATTTAGGTGCTTGGGACTGCTCTTTACCAGCTGTGCTGCTGAAGGGTCTTCAAAACCCATCTACTTCCATGCTAGAGCAGAAACCACTGGAGGGGTTTGCTGTCTAGGCCACGTGTAAATATGTTACAAACCCCTAATTCCTTCATCTAGGCCACATTTCATTTGGAAATTCTTCTCCACGGCCTGGTCTGCAGTCAAGGAGTTTGGCTTTGAGGGGACTGGCCTGGATGGCACCTTCCCCTCACATATTTATGAGCCACAGGAAACACCTGAATGAATAATGTTGCTAAATCCCAGACAGAAGTTGCAGAAGTCTCCTGGCTTTAATCAAGGAAGCGTTGTTCACGGCTTGTAGATGAGGTGGAAGACACAAACCCACCACCCTCTCCCCAGGAGGAGGTCAGCAGAGGTTTTTCAGCAGTGCAGAAAGTATTCCATCAGCCTGCAGAATGGGGACATTTGGAGATATTACCTAAAGTACAACATGCCAGGTAAAACCTTGACTGTTTTGGTGCTCAGACATAAACCTTATGCAACCTGTTATGAGCTAACAGGAGAATAAGTTGAAAACCAATTTTTTATGGCAGAGATTAGCAGGGAACATTTCACTGAATATATCTCAAGGTATAATTTGCTAACATCTTTTTCTTCCTTGCTCAAAACATTCCCCGGTAGTTATTTTTAGTAATGGCATATATATTTCCTAGTAAGGCACTTTGCATTTAATAGTAATAAGAAATAACATTATCTACTTTTTATGATTGAAGATTAAGGAGTCTATTCTAATAGCTTTGGTTGTCAACACAAGGTCCTCTGGCACTATGTTTCTAGGCTTCCCTGTTGTAAAAGAACATGTCTATGTAGATATTATTAATTTATCATTGCACAAAACAAAGTTTATGAACACTTAATATTTAATGTGCTGTGAATTTAATAATAAAAAATTAAGACCTTACCTTACATCATTTTTTATCTACCCGATGTTTTATTCTTCTCATTAGCTCTTTATGGCTCTATTCTAAGGTTTTAAACCCCTTACTCGGGTTTAAAAGCATTTAGTTGTGTATGCTGAAATGTAAATACTTCATCTCTAGCCTAGCTGAGTACAAGGACAACACCATGATGATATTAAGCATTTTAACCACATGAGGAACAGAGGGCTATGAATATAAAGCTGTACTGAGGTCAGCCTGAGGTGGCACAGGGTAAATGATCTGGAGCCCTCTTGCCTGGCCAGCACAACACACAGGTTATTCTTTCCAAAGGCTCTGATGCTTTGCCTGGTGGAAAGGGAGCTGTGGAAACCCAGGGCAGTGGGAATATTTCTCTGTCTGCTCTGGGGTGCCCTGACCCCCAGGGCAGCACTGACTTTGACCCTCATTCATGGAGAAAGTTTCCCAGACTGTTTGATAGCCTAGGATCCACAAAAGTGTGAAATAGATTATAGAGAGTAGTGTAGGTGGATCAGTTGGTGAGAAATTGAGGTTTTGGGATTTTTAGTATGTTGTGGATGGCAGCAAGATGGAGGGCACAGGGTGCTATCCTGGGTTTCTTCTTCATGCTTCTTCTTCCTCTTCTCCATGGGTTTGGGTGGCATTTTGTAATTGGGCAGAAAAGTCTGCATTGTGGGCTCTGTGGGATCAGTTATTGGGTTAAAAGGGAAAATAATCCAGGTGTCAGTTCTTAATTGGGTAGTTTAGTCTTAAAAAACCTTGTAACAAGAGATTGTTGGCCATTTTGTCCCTTCTAATGAAAAGATGCCAAATTCACAGTAGTGAGATTGTTTTACTGATAAGAAATAATAAACACTTGAGTCCAAACATGACCTACTGTCTCAAGTGCCTTCAAACCAATAGGGAGGCACCTGCTGCAGCTTCTCCAAGGGCCTACACTACTTCTGTCTGTCTGAGCAGCTTCTTGCATAAGCATGATTAAAAAAAACCGTAACCAAGTTTGCTATCACAAAAGATTAACAGATCTTATTTCTTGTCTTGGCTTCGGCTTTCCTCAGTGCAACCTGACAGATCTTGTCATTATCTGGAAATGCTCAGGATAAACAGAACTGCTTGAGATCTTACAGTGGGAAGAGCATCTTTTGATGCATCAACACTGCATTTTCTGGCCCCAGCTGAGGGTCTGGCTCTGCTGTGTCTCAACACTCACATGCATACAGTATTTGATTTTGTTCCTACAGCATGGTGCATTCTAGGCTTCAAGTACTCAACATGATTCATCCTCATTTCTTTTTCTACATTTGTATTATCTAGCCTAGCTGGTGAGGGTTTAGTTGGAAGAATAATTAATGTTTGGTTGATAATCTGAATCCCAACAGCTCATCCCAGACAATGTTTCTTGACAGCAAATCCCGCACCGCAGAGATTAAGGAACACATTTTCAAATGTCAGAAGATGAGGGCTGCATGCAGAAACGCAGCCACACTCACCAGCACAGCCTGTCCTCTGTGCCCTGTGTCCCCAGCATTCCCATCACAGCATTCCTGAGCCACAGCCCTGCTCTGACGTGGTGGCATGCAGCATTAATGCATTCAGGAATGCACTTCAGCAGACGTGCATGCCTTTGCATGGCACTGGACACTTGTGCATGCAATTATCTGACCTGAGCACCCAACACGCCTCTGCCTCTTGGGGTTGCACATTCTGCAACCCAAAGCAGCTGAGATTTAAGTGCCTGCAACAAAAATAGCGAAGAAACCTTCATTTTTTAAAAATCTGGCACTGGTTTAACTTTTTTTTTCTTTTCTTTTTTTTTTTCCTGAATGAGACAGAAAGGAAATGTTCTCCAACAAAAGATAAATGACAATCAGAGCTGGAATGTTAATATGCCTGGGTATGGGAAACAAGCAGGATGAGCCAGAAAGGAAGCAAACATTGCTGGGTGATAATCCCAAATGGAGAGCCTCTGTCAGGGCTGCTCCTTCAGAAAGAAGGATGCACAGGGAGAGGAGAGAAGACTGGGAACTGTCAATAAGAAAAAAAAATTGAAAAACCACTAGGAAAGGATTTGGAGTAGAAAAACTGGGTTTTTTTGAATGGAGGATGAAAAAAAGGAGGAAACTGGAACTGATGACTATTGGATGTCATCAGGCCCCCTTGAGAAGGCTCACAATTGCCATTGCCAGCTTAATTTGATACCTAGAGAGCATCAGCAGGTGAAGTTCAGGGCCCTCTTTTTGCTTTTTGCCGATGGGACAGCATCCCCTGGGCTGCCTCTTCCTCTGGGGAGGAGGAGACCTGCCTGAGGGTGGCCTCAGAGGAACCTGCACACATTCTACTCAAGAGGAGAGGAAGAGTTTTTCTGTCTGTATTTTATGAGATAAGGCTTCACAGAGTGCCCTGGTACTCGCCTGAACTCCAAAAACTGGCGATCAACTCAACCACCATCACAAGATAGGACAGTGCTCGTCAGGGAGATGGTTGGCACTAATGGCCAAAGTATAGGTTTGTTTCCCAATAGGTTGTTTCATAGCACTAAACCTGGAGAAAATGTGAAAAAATGCCAACTCCTTACTGGCCACAGTGATCTCTAGCTAGTTCACTGGAAATGCCAGGTGTGAGTATCCTCCAGACACCACACCAAATACCAAATACATAAATATAAAAATAAAAAAATACTAAATACGTATAAATAGACTCTATATAAATATGTAAATATATACAAATAGACTAAATATGTAAATATATATTTATATGTATTTTTATATAAATATATATAAAATAAGACCCAGGAGCTCTCAGAGGAGGATGATTTCAGGGAGAGGGTGGGCACAGTGGGAAGAGAGGGCTGTAATCACCTGGTGCAATCCCCACGAGTCATCTGTCACCACATCATGCTGTAGTTCCCCCCTTCCACTCTCACTGCTGCTCTGAGGAGCTCAGTCTCTCCAAGAATGTGTCCTCACAGGTCAGAGCTGGTGTGAAAAGGGGTTTTCCTCTCACAGTCTGCCTGCTGCAAAAGAAAATGACTCAGTTCCTCCCTTCTCCTTGCAGGACAATCCTTCATCCAGCTTGTCACTGACCTGCTTGCAGCAGGCGACTCCCAGCACAGCACCCAGGGTGCCACCAAACACAAACCTCTAAGAGCCTCAACAGCCTCCATCAAGTATGAGTAATGGCACCTTGCCTTTTTTTAGAAGGAGTATCACTTCCTTGAATAAATGAAAGGAACAGGATTCTGTTTTTATTTTCACACTCCTGCAGCTCTTGGAGTCTGTTTCTGTTGCAGTCAATGGCTGTGCTGCCTGCAGCATAGAGTGACACTTGGCTCCAGAGCCTCCTACACCCACCAGGGCTGGGGCTGTGCTCTATCAGCCAGGCTTGCTGGCTCTGACTGTGGCCAACTCCCCCTCAAACCCAGCCCTGTCTGACTTGATGCTTTGCTGTTTCCACAGTTCTGTGCAAACAAGTGAGTTTCAATCACCCTCCCAGGCAATAAGCACTTTACAGACACAAAACCCACACAGAAGTCTCTCATAGGGACTGAGGAATGTTGGGTGACCCAAGCAAGAGACTGCTCCTTGAAGAGATCATGAAATTTGGGAGAACACATTTTCTACAACAGTCTCTTGGGACTCAGGCTGGATCCTTTAACTGCAGTCTGGTGAGAGCTGCTTTGTGATTTGCAGAGGGTTTGTGTAATGAATGTACACATTGAGTGAGAGGTGGTGAGCCCTTCTTCACCTCCCATCCAACGAAGCATTAGCACCACCAGTTGGTCACCAGCCCTGAATAACAGCCAGTCCCAGCTGCAATAAAAGCTCAAGAGCTTTGCTCAGGTTCTCAAGAGCAACGTGTTGTACCATCCAGATGTGCTGTTTGGCCAGCCTGAAGCTGAGCAAAGTCATGTTAAAATTGCAGCACTGCATTTTTTCCTGGGTTTGTTGATTGTACCTGATCTGTTCCAGCTTGAAATTTAAAGCTCACTAATGAGGGAATCAGAAACCTGTAATGAGGAGCTCAGCTAAATCCCAGATCACTCAGCAGAGTCATATTTTTCACTTCACTGGTGAAAGGCTCAGGAGGATCCAGAGAAAACACTAGTAGTGATTTGGACTCCTAGAGCATCCTGATCCAAAGATGTGCTAATCTGCAGAGGGATGTGGGGCTGGCTTCCAGTTCTCAGGGCAGGAAAATGGCTTGCCAAGCTGTTCTTGCCTGGCACACAGCTAGATATTCTGCCCTGGGACTCACACACCTCTCTGCAGGGATGGGCACGCCTTCAAAGAGAGGTGTGGACACCTCTTGAAGGGTGCATCCACTCTTCTTTGCTATTAGAGTTTGCATAAACTGCAAATATTTTCCCTTTTCCTGGTTCTCTGCCTTCCCCTTCCCTCGTGTTTGCTCATAAAGAGTGTGCAGAAATTTCACAGCACCAGCAGAGATTTCAAGTTTCATCCCTGGGTTTTATTTTTTCCCCTGACAAGGGGAGAGAATGATGCATCTGGCTCCACCTTATCAGAAGGCTAATTCATTACTTTATTATACTATATTATTCTATATTATATTACATTACATCTAAACTGAATCTGCCAAGCACTCAACTCTGCACACCCTGCACAGAATCTCGTGGCTGTCACCCACAGTCCTGACACACACACCTGGCCCTGATAGGGCAAGGAAACAAAACATCCTCACTTTGGGTTAGCAATCTCCATGTTGCATTCTACTTTGGCACAAACACAGCCACAGCAAATGAGATAAGAATTGTTTTTCCTTTCTCTGTGGTTCAGAGAATGTGAATCTCAGAAATATTCTTGGGAAGATCTGTGCCTTGCTTTTCTGTGTGAAGAGAAATGATGTGGCTACACAACCCCACCTCTCCCCTGGCATCACCCAGGGACCCAGCAGGAGCATGAACTTCCCTTGTTACCTCTCTGCAGGCCTTTTCTGTGGTGAGGGATCTAAAAAAGCCTCAGTGTAAAAGGGAATCACTATGTCTGGACTGTTCCAACCCTCACTTTGTGAGTACCTGAGATGGAGAAAGGGCCCTGTCCAAGCCCACACTCTGCAGGGAGCAGCCCCTCCTGAGCCAGGTGCTGGGGATAAGCTGCATGACCTGTTCCTTTACAGAAACAATAAAGTGATTATGGACACCCTCCCCAAATTCTAGCAGGAATTTCTGGCCCATGGCACCAGTTTGATTGGTAGGTGTGGGTGCTTGAGTGCCTCTCATCCTCCTCCTCCTCCCTTCCCACCACATCCTGCTGTCCCCCCTGCCTGGGATGGCAGCTGACAGTGGCACCTGAGGCTGTAAAAGCTGATGCACTGTGGCAGGGCTGTCACTTTGTCACTCTCACAACCAGCCTGGCCAACAAAAGGCAATGATCGAGGTGCTTGGAGCTCGTTAGGGTTTTTTTAATTAATCTTGCTTCTAGCTGGAGTCTCAGTGATGGCCGTGGCCTCCTCAGCTGGTCTGGTACAAGCACAGAGCAAGGGGCAGACATGGCCAAGCCATTTTTCCCTCTAGGAGACACAGACACCAAACCCAGTATTCACCATCCCTCCTGAAGCCTGAGGGACCAGGACCCTGATAGGCAAGAGAAGTGAAAAAAGGGCTTGGACATCATTGTTTCCTACTGGGAAAGCTCTGGTATTCTTTATGGCACTCTTGCTGTGTGCTTTATGAAATACTCTCCTGGTTTACTCTTGACAGACTTGTAAAAATAAAAATAATTAAATAAAAATAAAGTAATAAAGTAAATATAAATAGAATAATAAAATAGAATATAAATAATTTAATATAATTTAAAATATGATATATAATTATAGATAATATAATATCATCTATAATAATAGATATTATAATATATATATTATATATAATATAATATACTACATATATCAATATATAACATATATATAACATATAACATATAATTGATATATTACATACATCAATACATAACATAACATAACATAACATAACATATAATATAATATAATATAATAATAATGCATTCACATTTCCCTCTTCCTTCATCACAAGGAGCTTCTGTTTGAGGAAATTCCCACAAAAACCTGTGTAAGAGTTGAACATGATATAATCTATGATGTTGACTAAGACACTGTCAGGGGTGGAAAATGTAGAGCAGAATATGACAGATCTCAGCATGATTTTGTGCTGCTGCTGGGACATGCTAAAGGAGCTCAGCTCCTTTGAGTAACAGCAGAACTCCTCACCTGAGCAGGCTTTAGTGGTGTTCAAGCCCTGCCTTCAGAGGCTGGAGTGGCTTTGTGAGATTGTTTTTCCTTTCAAGAGGTTATGCTGGAACCCATGAAATTCCTCTGGCTGCCCTGGAGGGCTCCAGGCCTTGCCCAGGGGGCTCAGAGACCCTGGCACAGAGCCCAAGACCCCCGTGCCTTTGATTTAGCCCTTGGATTTAGCCCTTGGAATTACCAACCTTTATAGGAAGAATTACAAGCCATGAAAGTTTAGGTAGAATAATTATCAGTTTGTCACAGTGTGAAAAATAGAATTTTTGGGGTTTTTAGAGTGGGGGTTCAGGGGGCAAGATGGAGAAATTTGGGCATGTCCAGCCCTTTCTCCTTCTTCTTCTTCTTGGCCTCCATCTTCTGCTGGGATGTTGACACTTTCAGATTGGTTTAGAGTAGAAGCTCACTGTCTAACATAGGTGATGGGTATTGGGAAGTTATTGTAAATAATGTACACGTAGTTTTTAGTATAAAAAGGTAACACCACCCCAAGGAAGGGCAATGCCTCTGTCTGACCTGCTGAACAGACCTTGGCTGGACAGGAGAAAGAATTCTATAGATAAGGAACAATAAACACCTTGAGAATGAGAACTGAAGAGCTCTGACTCCTTCTTTGACCATCGGGCTGGGAAAAGAGACTTTCTGACACATCTCAGAGTCACTCTGAGCAGCAGAGATTCTGAGAAGGTTATTAAAATAAAGAAATGATGCAGCCCGTAGCTTGGCTGTTTCTCAGAGGCTCTCTGGTGCTCAGAGGGTGGAGCAGCTCTGCACCCTCTCTCTGAACAGGCTGGGCCATCTCCAGTGCCACACAGCACTCAGAAGTGGCACTTAGACTGTAAATATTATATGCTGCTGTAAGAACATTTGAATGGTAATACTCAAGCAATTACTTTCCTTTCAAGATCATTAAACACAAATCTGACTTGTATTTTAATAGGACTGCCAATGTATTTAATGGGGGGCAGTAAAGGGTAGTTTTTTTCTAATGGATGGATGTTTATATTATTATCCACTCTGAGAGACCACATTAGGAGGAGCCTATACAGCACTCATGTGTTTTGTCTCAGCCTTCTTCTCACAGTATTCCATTTTTTCTCAGTTCTGTATCTTACAGCACGATGCCCAAACTGCACCAACAATAAATTCCACCACCATATTCTGATTATGAGACAAAAAAACCAACCCAAACACACCAAAATGAACTCGTGATTGGCATTTTCATCATGTTTAAAACTGCAGAGAGAGACAGTGCTTGGCAGGGTGACAGTTTTGGCCAGTGACTCCTGCTCTGCAGCCACAGGACAGGCACTGCAGGACTGAGCAACAGCTCTACAATTTATAAACTTCTACCTGGCACCCTGCAACCACAGCTGGGCACTGCTTGGGCAAATGCCTCAGCAGGGCCAGGGGTGTTTTTCACTGCAGATGTGGTATTTTTGGGGTCCCCTGACAAAGGGAGGAAATTATGAATCTGACTCCATGTTCTTAGAAGGCTAATTTATATTATATTATATTATATTATATTATATTATATTATATTATATTATATTATATTATATTATATTATATTATATTATATTATATTATATTATATTATATTATATTATATTATATTATATTATATTATGCTATACTAAAACTATACTAAAGAATAGAGAAAAGATACTTACAGAAGGCCTAACAAGATACTAATGAAAAACCTGTGACTCTCCAGAGTCCTGCCACAGCTTGGCACTGATTGGTCATGAAGTAAAAGCAATTCACATGAAACCAATCAAACAATCACCAGTTGGTAAACAATGTCCAAACCACATTCCAAAGCACCAAACACAGGAGAAGCAAATCAGATCATTATTGTTTTCATTTTTCTCTGAGGCTTCTCAGCTTCCCAGGAGAAGAAATCCTGGGCAAAGGGATTTTTCAGAGAATATGATGGTGACTTGCAGCCATTCCCATCTGTGCCTGGGCTGCTCAGAAGAGTGGGCAGCAGTGTGGGACATGCCATGGGTGGCTGGGTGTGCCCTGGAGCCAGGAGCTGCTGTGCCACAGCCCAGGCACACTCACCACCACTGCCCCCAGCACAGGGAAAGCAAAGCAGCTCCCCAGGCTCTTATCAACTTTGGGAGCAAATTGGACAAATTCATTCCTGACTACTTGTTTCACACTGTTACAACACCTGCATCATCTTCCCACAGGCAAGCTGCCTCACGTATTTTTACTGAATATGGAGTATGGGGTGGGCAGGAAATCAAAGCTGGGCTGGTCCTCATCAGGCTGTGCATTTTGGGAACTGAGGAAACAGCAAATCCCACACTCTGTGTCCACATTGCACTCCCTCCTTGAAAGCAGAGGCTGGGAATGACTGTGCTGCGTGACTGGTTAGCAGCTGGCAGCCTCTGGACAGCAGTTAGAAAATTTGGAGTATTTTTTGATTGGCATTTGCAGATGTACCATAAACACACCCCCTCTCCTGCTAGCTGCAGATAGTTCAGAGCAAATGCAGTGCTGTAGGTGCTGTGGTGTTGTTACCATTCCCAAAATCTGGGCCTCAGAAACACATTTGCCTACAGTCAGTGCTTCCCATCATTCAGAATTTAACCATGGACATTTGCTGGTTGGGGCAGCACCCAGCTCAGGGCTGTGGACACGAACCACCTGCACCCTCACTGAAACGTTTCAGGTACGAATCTGGGTGTCTGCTTAGTAGGAAACTTTGGGCAGCATTTATTTCAAGCTTAACAAGTAGAATTTAGGAGATACAATAAATGTGCATTATAAACATTGCAATAAAAGCCATCAGGAAGGTGGCTTTCAATCCAGAGATCACACAAAGATGGCCAGGAGTTAAAGGATAAAGCAAGACATGAGGTTTCCTATTTGCATTTTAGTAGGCTACAGCAAAAGCTATGCAGGACCAAAATTATATACATTTATAAACAGAATTTATAAACAGAACCAAAATTATAAACAGAATATATTGGACCAAATTTATAAACCAAATTTACAAACAGAATAGATTGTCCTAATAAATCAGAACACATTCAGTGGTGAGCCTTAGGATGGCTTTCCCTCTCCTAAAGGGGAGCTTCCGTGTTTGGGACTATTATTACAGAAAACTCTTGACATTTTCTGGGTTAAGGATGGTAATCTGGAATTCATGGATAATTTAGTCCTTTTTCTTGCAGAAATAGTTTGATATGCTCTTTAAATAAGCACATAAAGAAATTGATGTGTGATGTTTGCGGGTTCAGATGTTCTGAAAAGTGATGTTCCTCTATGGAAGAGAATAAAGCTTAAAAGGGGAAATTATTTATAAAAGCACCACCATGCACAGGCAGTGTTTATTTACCATTTAAATGCCTCATTTCTGTTCTGGCTGTCTGTGCTGTAATTTGCACAGGCACTTAAATTTGAGTATAAATAAATGCAAAGAAGTGGTGTTTGTGCAGAGTTAAGGAAGCCAAGTGCTAAAAGATAGAGGCCACTCCTACCTGATTGGATCAGCCATCTTTGGGGACACCTTTGGGGACAATCAAGGAGCCATCCACGCTGGAATTGGAGGAGCTTGACCGGAATATCAGTGCTGAAGGTGTGGCAGACATTTAATGAAGCAGTGTGAGCACCATGACATCTCACCAGGAGTGAATTTTCACTCACCATGAGTGACATCCCATTCAGGATGGGAATTGTTCTCCTCTGGGCAAAGTGAGGCACTGACTCTGCTCCAGGATGAGGGCAGCAGATGCCAGGGAGCATCCCCAGGATGGCTGGGGATGTTTGTCACTGTCCCCTGTGAGAGCTGAGAGGGGGAAACTAAACTCCTTCAGCTCTGTGCATGCCCACCCAATCCCAAATCTGTGAACAACTGCTTTGCTTCTGCATATCTGACCCCCCCTCCCATGCCTATGGACATATTTATGGTAAAAATGCCGTTTTACAGGTGCACAGCCTCTTGGGACTTGGTGCAAGGACCTGTCCCAGATGGGGCAGGGCAGGCATGGATGATCCTGGGGTGGGAGGGAACCTTGACGTTTAGCTGCTGATCCCAGCAGGAACTGATCCACTCCAGTTTGATGGCTGTGTTTGAGGAAGAAAATCTGAGGTAGAGGTTGAGTAAATTATTAGGAATATAATTATCATAATATAATCTAATGATAATATTCTGTGAGGAATAGAAATCCATCATCTGGTCACCCTTATTTGTCTAGACAGAAGAACTGAGTTGTTTTAATTGCTTAATGTCTATGAAAAGGGTGAAAAAATGGCATCTTTTTTCACCTTGTTCCAGCAAACTCCTCAGAGCAGGCAGTGGGGACAGAGATGGGTGTGAGGAAAGGTTCATGCCACTCACTTACCGCTGCTGCAGTCCATGGGGAAGGTGCTCTCACTGAGCTCTCCTCCCCAAACATCGACCCTGGTGCCTTCCAGAGCACAGCTATGACCTCTCCTGCCCTGATGGACTGGCAGGGAAAAGCATCTCCAGCAGGGAGAGGCCACTCCACAGTGAGGAGCATACCTGGGAGCAGTCCAGGAGCAGGGCTGCACCAGGCTCTGGCGTGGCTGCTGCAGAGTTTGCAGTGTCTGGAGGTGTTTCTGTGCTTGGAACACACCATGTGGGGACACCAAACCTTCCTCTGCTTCTGCTGTAGCTGCAGCAGAGAGGGAAGTGACCAGTGAGGTGCTCAATGCCAGCTGCACTGGGGGTAAAAGAGGGGAGATGTGTTTGGAGTCTTTGGGAGGGGATCAGTGGCGGTGCCATGGTGATTGTTTGTGGCTCTGACTTGTCAGAAGAGCCATCCTTATCTTTGCTAAACCACTGCTTTCCACTGATATTGGTGCCTTTGAGAGCACCAGTAGCACTGCAGCATTATCCAACAAGCCACATTAACACCACTAACTGAGAGCTTTTGCTCACAGTTCCTTTGCCTCTGCCTGATAGGCAGCAGGCAGAGTGTGAGCCATGCTATCAATTAAGTGCAAAATAAATAATAGGAAGAAAGTAATATCTTCAACAGTGCATTTGCTGGCACATACATATTTATTAGACAGCAAATAAAATGCTGCTTATATCATGTTTATGTGCACCAAGAAGCCCTGAAGTAATCTGTGGTGTCATGGTTTAAATGGTGGAAGGCAGATGCAGTGATATAGTCACATTCCTCAAAGCAACCTGCCTGGCAAAGCTCTGCTTTTTAATTTTTCTTTCATAGCCTGGTTTCATTATTGCTGTGAGTCCTGCACAGGATATCAGGCTTTTCCAAGAACACAAAAGGGAATAAAATTAATTTCTAGGCATTTCTCAGCCTGCAAGTTTTATTGCAACTTTATCCCAGCCATTCCATCTTCAGAGATGAAGCAAAGGGAGGCAGGGGGAGCAGGGTTTATCCAATGGAGTTGCAATATGTAGGTGAGGTGGGTCAGGAAACACAGCAATAAACATTTGTGGTTTGCTGGATGTGTGAGCAGCAAGGGGACTGTCTCCTGAAACATGGTTAAACATGTAAACTCTGCCTAGGGAGAATGTTTATTTACCTAGATTGACAGCAATCAGGATAAAAAACACTCCAGATAAGTGGCTCTTTAGCCAGCTTTAATTTGTTGATGGATGGATTGATGGGAGGATGGTCAAAGAAATGACAACATTACTCTCTGTAATGGAGATATCTTGTCTGCTGGAGTTTGCAGTGCCGTTTGGTCTAATTATTCCTGATCCATCTATGAGCAAACTTCTCTCCCAGTGAGACAAGTTGTCATTCCTTTTCTTTAAATAAAAAGATAGGAAGGTAAAATCAAGAACAATTAGAGCAAAGGATGATGGTATCTTCTGCAGTCAAAAATTTCCACAAAATCATCTGTATTGCTTAAACGTGGTTTACTGTATTAATTGAAATAGTTGTGCATTCTATTATGCAGTTTGTGTGGGAACAGATGGCCCATTTCACAAATTAAACCTTGTCTTTTTACATTGCTTCAACAGAATAATAGTGAATGAGCATGGCTATTGTAAGTGATCCCAAGTTCAAACCTTGGAGCTTCACAACAGGCTCCACTTTTGGGGGAAAAGCTCGTGGAAAAGCAAGGACAAAAAAATCACTGAATTGACTCACCACGTGTGCTTCACCATGGCCCTGGTAAAGACAAAGAGCAGCTCACAAAGCTCCAGCCTTGCTCACACCTTTCCTGGAACACAGCACAGCCCAGGCCACTGCTCCTGCTGCACAGAGTAAACTGGGAGGTGGGCTGTGGGGTGGGAGAGTACATGGATTTCTGTGGATTGCAGTGAGAACAGTCTCTCAGGCTCACAGCAGCAGTGGCACAGCTCAGAAAGGGTGGCGTGTGGCATTCACGTTCTCTGAACCCCAAACAAACCCAGGAGTTGGATGTTTGCTACAAGAGTGGTCTTTGCAAGGCTAAATAGCTTTTAGAATAAATAGGAGTTTAGCTGGAAGGCTGGCTGCAGTTTGGGCACTCCTTGGGTTCAGTTGTTCTCCTCAGGGGGGTAAAAATTTGGATCTTTTTGGGCTGGGGAGGCCTTGAAGAGGCGCCAGTCACTCCTGGGGCAAGCGCACTCACGTTCAGGGTCAGTAACATGAAACATGAGCCAGTGCATGTTGGAAGTGACAGCTGAGCTCTGGAGAACAAGGGGCAGAGACTGAAGCACAATCCCAGCCTTCCCAGATGTTTAATGCCTCAAGAGGGGCAGTGTCACCGTCGTATTCTCTGAAAAATCCCTTTGCCCAGGATTTCTTCTCCTGGGAAGCTGAGAAGCCTCAGAGAAAAAGGAAAACAATAATGATCTGATTTGCTTCTCCTGTGTTTTGCTGCTTTGGAATGTGGTCTGGACATTGTTCACCAACAGGTGATAGTTTGATTGGTTTCATGTGAATTGTTTTGACTTAATGGCCAATCACCATCAGCTGTGTCAGGGCTCTGGTGAAAGTCATGAATTTTTCATTAGTATCTTTTAACCTTCTGTCTGTATCCTTTCTCTATTCTTCAGTATAGTTTTAGTATAGCATTCTTTTATATAATATAAATCATAAAAGAATAAATTAGCCTTCTAAGAACATGGAGTCAGATTCATCATTTCCTGCCTTCGATGGGGGCCTCGGAAAATACCGCATGGATTTTTGTGGATTGCAGTGAGAACAGTCTCCCAGGCTCTCAGCAGCAGTGGCACAGCTCAGAACTGTGGCGTGTGGCATTCACATTCTCTGAACAGAGAGAGAGAATTCTCTCTCTCAAGTTTTTCTTGGAGAAGCACAAAGAGAAGAAAGAGAAAACAATTCTTATCTTTATTGACTGCTCCTGTTATTTTGTGCATGTGGAACATGTTAAGAAGACTGTTTACCTAAAGTGAGTTCTTAATTGGACTCCAGGGATAGTTGTTTTAATTAACCAATTAAATCAAAACTGTGTCCTAGCTAGAAAATCACAAGTTTTTTCTCTAGTATGTATCTTTGTATCGTATCCTTTTAGTATTCTTTAATATAGTACAGCATAAAGTGATATAATATAGTTTAATAAAGCAATTGTTCAGCCTTCTGAACCAACAGAGTGAGATGCCAACATTCCCAGAGTGGGGGATGCCTGGTTTTTCAATGGATAGCGTGTGAGACTGTGCTCTGTTCTGCTGAGCACTCGGGGGGACTGCTTGCAAAGCATCCTGAGAAATATCCTGCACTCACTGCAGGAGCAGGAGCTGCCAATCAGCAGCACAAACTGATGGCTCAGACTTTCTAAGCTGGCTGAAACCTGCTTGCTCCAGGACTGGCTATAAAAGAAGCAGCAGCTGCTCCCCTAGCCAAGGAGGTTGATGCCCCCAGCACAACTGAGGGAAATCTATGGTAACACTTGTTTTCCTCCCACCAATCCATCCATCAACACTTGTTTTCCTGGGCTGGATAACCTGCAGCCTTTGAAGGATCAGTTAATTTTAGCTTGGATTCGCCAAATTTGGGTTCACCCATATCAGTGTCACGGCTGGAAGCTGCATCTAGAGTTTTATTTTGTGTGGGCTGGGTGGCACAAAGGAGGGTTCAGCTAAGAGGAGCTGCCTGTGAGGTAACAATGACACCAGAATAACTTGGAAATTTTCTGGAAATTGTGTGTTTAAATCTGACTGAAATCCCTCATTGGTGCTGGTGTCAGCTCACATCCTTGCAGAGGCCACCACCATGAACAACCTGAGCCTCTCAGAGGAAAACCCACCATGGTGGGAGGTGGTTGGGGGTGGGAACTAAGTTACTCTGGCACCAAATCCCCTCAGCCTGGACCCACTGAGGGTTGGATTTGCTGAGAACCCCAGGGAGCCCTCAGGCAGCCTTCATGAGTGCAGCTCTGGGGGGAACTCGGGCACGAGCCCATCCAAGGCACTTCTGCCTGCCTTGGAGCAGCCCCAGCTACATGACAAGCACATATGCTGCTCCTGGAAATCTACTGTGGAAAAAAAACCTAGCCTGGATTGTAGTTTATAGTTCTTTTCAGCAGGGCTGCATGAAGCTAATGACACAGAAAGCCATTTGGGTTCAATTGTGAAACTGAAAGATGCAGCACCTGCTTTTATGCCTCATGTGTTGCTAAAAATATTTCTTCCTTTCTAAAATGCAGCACAAATGACAATACAAATGGAAACTCTACAGTGACATTATTAAGAGGGGTTTCATCAGTGTCCCTGTGCACAGAAAGGTGAAATCAGAGACAGCAGAAACAGCAGACACCATTGTGTCACTGCTAAACCCTTGGTGCATCCACACCTGAGATAATTCCTTGCCCTCCCGACCTCTCACTGTAAAAAAGAGCAGAGTGATAAGTTTTAGACAAGAGACACAAAATGTTCCAAACTATGGAAGAGTTCCCATATGAGGAGAAACTAAACAGCATCAAGTTATCCTGAAAAAGGGACTCTTGAGGGAGAGAAACATGGCAAAAAAAGGTGTGGAGGAGGCAAACCAACCTGTGAAGTGCTTTCCACAGCCAGATGGGAGAGAGGCCTTCAGAAACCAACAAAAGTGCTGAGTTTATGAAGAAATGCAGCTTTGCAGGGGAGCTGTGGGGGTCAGATGAGGTTCACACAGGAGGGTATGCTGACCCCTCTGGGGACAGCAGCCCCTTGGTGCCAAGGCCACCCACCCTGGCTGCACCCACCTGTGTGCAGCCATGTCCTTGTCCTTGTCCCCAGCCCCTTTTTTGGTGGGTGCAGCTCACAGGATACAAACACCACAAATATTCTTCAGCATTTTCCTCTTCTCTCCTCAAAATCCAGAGAAAAGCCCTGACTCAAGAATTTATTTTTTTTTTTTTTACCAGTGGGAAGGGAGCACTGGCAGAGAGTATGAACCCCTGCAGAGATTTTACTTTTGCTATTGATTTTATGCGTGAGATGCTCAGGTACTCTGATGGTATCTGACAGTATAAGGAGCCAGAGAGAGAACAGAAAGGCTAATACAGTAACAATGTCAGCAGGATAACTTGGAAATTTTCTGGGAATTGTGTGTTTAAATCTGATTGAAATCCCTCATTTGTTTATCAAGCAGGGAAGTGTTTCAACAACAACAACAACAACAACAAAATCATCCTTCTCTTGGGAATTTTTAATTTTTTAATTGTTTTATTCTGCAAGAAAAAAAAGGGGGAAAAAAGTGGAAGGGAAAATGGGGTGTTTTAGAGAGCTACAAATGTCTTAGAAAGGAAAAAAAAAATATAAATGGCGGCAGTGCAGGTGGTGAGCTGAGGCATTCACAGTGAGGGAACACACCTTCCCTCCCTTGCTATGGAACTTATCCCACACTGGTCCTGTGAGACTCCCTCCAGGGTTAAAAACCCTCATTGAAAACAGAGCTCTGAAATAAAGGGGTCTCTGAAAAGCAGCCCTGCTCCTCTGGGGCAGTGCAGCAGACGACAGGGACATGGGGGACACTGCGTCCTCTGCAGCCCCAGAACACACAAAGCCACACCTGCCCTCCCTTTCAACAAAACTGCTCTACAGGCAAAGCTGCTCTCTGCACACACCCACCCACCCCAAACAAACCCAGGAGTTGGATGTTTGCTACAAGAGTGGTCTTTGCAAGGCTAAATAGCTTTTAGAATAAATAGGAGTTTAGCTGGAAGGCTGGCTGCAGTTTGGGCCCTCCTTGGGTTCAGTTGTTCTCCTCAGGGGGGTAAAAATTTGGATCTTTTTGGGCTGGGGAGGCCTTGAAGAGGTGCCAGTCACTCCTGGGGCAAGCGCACTCACGTTCAGGGTCGGTAACATGAAACATGAGCCAGCGCATGTTGGAAGTGACAGCTGAGCTCTGGAGAACAAGGGGCAGAGACTGAAGCACAATCCCAGCCTTCCCAGATGTTTAATGCCTCAAGAGGGGCAGTGTCACTGTCGTATTCTCTGAAAAATCCCTTTGCCCAGGATTTCTTCTCCTGGGAAGCTGAGAAGCCTCAGAGAAAAAGGAAAACAATAATGATCTGATTTGCTTCTCCTGTGTTTTGCTGCTTTGGAATGTGGTCTGGACATTGTTCACCAACAGGTGATAGTTTGATTGGTTTCATGTGAATTGTTTTGACTTAATGGCCAATCACCATCAGCTGTGTCTGGGACTCTGACAAGAGTCACGAGTTTTTCATTAGTATCTTTTAACCTTCTGTCTGTATCCTTTCTCTATTTTTCAGTATAGTTTTAGTATAGCATTCTTTTATATAATATAAATCATAAAAGAATAAATTAGCCTTCTAAGAACATGGAGTCAGATTCATCATTTCCTGCCTTTGATGGGGGCCTCGGAAAATACCACAGAGCAGAAGGGTTGGATTGTCCTTCTGGGCAACCCATTCCTGCCTACACATAATCCACAGAGCCTGCTCCTCATGCCGGGCTTTTTACAATCTAAAAAAAAAAAAAGGTGGTGAAGTCCTGTCTGGACTGCTTCTGCACTGAATCTGTCCCCAGATGTGCCTAAATTTGAATTGGTGTCAGGAATACTCCTTCATGAAAAATACGAGCTCTTTCCATGCCTTTACTGGATGACTGCATGTCAAGAGACTAAAATATCTTTCATTTCAGTTCATTGAGTGCAGCAAGTGTCCCCACTGTAACTGTAACCCACCCTGCTGTCAGGGAGTGCACCAGAGCCACTGCAGCGCTGGAGAGCCAAAAAATGTACATTTGAAGTGACAGCATGAAAAAAGTGGATGGGGGTGAAATGTAATTAGCTGAGGCAAGGACAAGTAGGTAAGTCTCCACAGTCATAATTTATAGGGGATATTGTTATAGTTATTACCATGCAATTTAACAGGAATACACCAGAGCAATTTTCAGATCTTAAAGCATGCAGATGCACTCATAGATAGGAGAAAAGTCTCAGAACTCAAATCATCCAAAATAATCAAGAAAGTTATCATCATAAACAGCCACAATTAACACGGGGATGGCAAGACTCAATTTTTGATAATCTTAAGAGAAAATGAATGCATTATTAAAACTTTAGTGTGGGAATGGTTGCTACACTCACAGCCCTGTACAGCCTTCACCAGTCACCCCTCTACTGCTCCTTTGCCAGTTCCAGAACCAACAAATCTGAGATTTCCCAAAGAGAGGACACACATGGCAATGAAAAATATTCATATATATATATAAACAATAAAATCCCTATTTTCTTCTATATTTAAAAAAATATATATATACATAATTAAACACTGCCAATTTAAACAGAATTATTTTCCTAACAAAAGAGTAGTGTTCAACTGCTGAAGAGAAGGAGGAGGAGGTGTGGACACTATCAGTACAAGCTGCTGGGGATTTAAAGTTGCAAAGTGCTTTATGACAGCCTGTGATGCCATCCATAATTTACAGGCTTCCTTCTAACATTGCTGTCAATACAGTATTGCTCTTATCAGCTGCATAAATTATTTCTACCACTGACATAGAATCAAAGAATGGTTTGGGTAGGAAGGGACATTTAAGGTCATCTGGTCCAACCCCCCTGCCACGGGCAGGTGATGCCTCAGGTTTTGGCTTTTATATTTTCCCATTCTGTGCTGCTTTAGTGTGTGGGTCTGAGCTTCACATGAGGGGATGCTGAGCTCTGTGCACAGAGCAGGGAGACAAAACAATTCCTGCTCCAGCTGGGCACCAAGGACAAATGATCCCAATCTCAGCCCAAGAGCACAAACCCCGTGGGCTGGAGAGAGAAAAACAAGCAGGGTGGGACTGCAGGGGCTAAAGCTGGAATGGGACAATGAACTGCAAGATGCAAATGGAGCAGAACTGATCCAAGGGAGAGACCCCATGACTGGTTGTCCATTTCTGTGGCCATTTTGGATTGTGCTGCCCAAGCTGCATCCATTGAGGCCTCTTAATAAACCCCTCCTTTATTCTTCAGCTCTGTCTGGTCTCCGTTCTAGGTCAGCCTTCACGAGGCATCACAGGAACACCTTCAACTACATCAGCCTGCTCAGAGCCCCATCCAGCCTGCCCTTGAATGTTCCCAGGGATGGGGGAACTATTATCACCTCTCTGTATCTGTACCAGTGTTTCACCACCCTCATTGCACAAAATGTCCTCCTGCTAGCCAGCTAAATCCATCCTTTCTGGTTTAAACAGTTATGCCTTGTCCTGTCTCAACAGGCCTGGCTTAAAACTTTTTTCCTTCTTTCTCATAAGCCTTGGAAGGCCACTGTCGCAGACATCTTTTATGTAAAATCCTTTCCTTGGGATTTTTCCTCCTGAGAAGCTGAGAGGCCTCAGGAACAAAATGTAAACAATGGTTATCTGCTGCTGTGGAATGCAACAGGTGCATCTGGGATTGGTCTCATGTTGGATGTTTGTAATTAATGGCCAATCATAGCCCAGCTGGCTCGGACACAGAGCCTGAGCCACAAACCTTTGTTATCATTACTTTTATTCTATTCTCAGCTAGCCCTCTGCTGAAATCCTTCCTTCTATTCTTTTAGTATAGTTTTAATGTAATATATATCATAAAATAATAAATCAAGCCTTCTGAAACATGGAGTCAAATCCTCATCTCTTCCCTCATCCTAAGACCCCTGTGAACACGGTCACAGGCCACAATAAGGTGTCCCCAGAGCCTTCTCTTCTCCTAATCCCTGTCTCCCCAGTTTAGTAAGAAGGATTTTGGGGCACTGTGTCAAAGGCCCTACAGAAGTGCGGGTAGGTGACATGTGGGGCTTTTCCATTGCCTGCTGATGTGGCCACTCCATCCCAGAAAGCCACCAGGCTGGTGAGGCAGGAGCTGCCATGCTGGCTGTCCTGGATCCCCTCTCTGTTATCCATGTTCCTCAGCAGAGCTCCTGGGAGGATCTGCTCCATGAACTTCCCAGACTCAGAGGTGAGGCTCACAGTCTCCTCATTCCCCTTCTAGAAAATGGGTGCAAAGTTTCCCTTTCTCAACCACCAGGGACCTCACCTGACTGTGCCACCACTTTAACAAAAGGAGACATTCATCATTTTAATTCCCACTCAAATTGCTGAATATTATCCACTGTCCATTAGATTTCAACAATACCCAAACGTTAGCTGCTCTAATCACATGCTAAAATACAATAACTACCAACTCTCACAACCACCAGAAAAAAATCAATCACTCCCACACTGATCAAGTTGCTGCCTGTCTCAGAAGCCTTTTTTCCTCTTCTTTTCCTGTACTTGTGTGTGCCCAGTGTGATTTAATATGCAGCCAGCCCTCGTTGCTCATAGCTGCCTCCTGAAGGTGACCAGTTTGTGCTTGTACCTGTTTCAGCCCACAGCTTTGGTTTAGAAACACTTGCTCTTCTCTTGGGGCATGAGGATAGGCTGGAGGAGCTCCTGAGGTTTACTGTTGTCTTTAAAAATCTGCTCCTCAAGCTTAAAAAATGTTGTCCCAGATTTGGAAAGGGAGCACTTACTCGAGAAGGAGGGGTGAAGTACCACAGCTGTCAGCACCATTTTAGGCATTGCTGGATCACAGAATCATTCTCTGCTTGCCCTGTCCTTAAATAAGAACAAAACCAATCTCCAGACAGTGCAATTTAGTGGATTTTTTCATTTTGAGGCTGGAGGTGAGCTGGGCCCTTCTCTCAAGCAGAGCAATGAGACCAAGCCTGCATTTCCAGCAAATGACTCTGCAGTTAGAGCAGGAGACCCCTAAAACTCTTACAAATTAAGGCTCATGTGAAATTGTTAAGATCCAAACTTTAGATGCATCAAAGAAAGCCCATTCGGTTATTCCAGGGTTGGTTTTTCTGCTTCATTTTTTTTTCTAATACTGCCAGTCCATGTCTGTAAAAATCTTCCTTCTGTTTGCTGAATCATGCCTGGAATCCATATTAGAAGTCAAGTGTAAAAAAAAAAAAAAAAAAAAAGGAGGGGAAGCTGTGCTACAGGCAGCTGCTGTTGTCAATGCCCTTTCTTTCCCTGCAATAAAAGTCACACAAAAACTTCAGACCTTGCTGGGCCCCTACTCCTTACTGTCAACATCACCTCCCTTCAGATCTGTAAAAGGGCAAATCTTTTCCTAGCAACAGCATTAACCCATTCACAGGGATCACAGGGATTTGAAAACAGGCTGCCTTCCATTTTTTTTTTTTTTTTTTTTTTCCTTTCCCAGAGCTGGCAACACCTTTTGCTGTTCCTGCATGGCTATGGTGCAGAGTGCTGGCTCAGAGTCTCTTTTTAGCATTGAGAACTATTGCACAGGAGCCCCAACAGGAGCAGAGTGCTGGTTCAGTCTCTTTTTAGCATTGAGAACTATTGCACAGGAGCCCCAACAGGAGCAGAGTGCTGGTTCAGTCTCTTTTTAGCATTGGGAACTATTGCACAGGAGCCCCAAGAGGAGCAGAGTGATGGTTCAGTCTCTTTTTAGGATTGGGAGCTATTGCACAGAGCCCCAAGAGGAGCAGAGTGCTGGTTCAGTCTCTTTTTAGGATTAGGAGCTATTGCACAGGAGCCCCAAGAGGAGCAGAGTGATGGTTCAGTCTCTTTTTAACATTGGGAGCTATTGCACAGGAGCCCCAAGAGGAGCAGAGTGCTGGTTCAGTCTCTTTTTGGGATTAGGAGCTATTGCACAGGAGCCCCAACAGTTCTGGGGTTAATTCTGTGTTTGTTTGGGGGTGGTTGTAGAGTGATGATGATGGTTGTTTTTGATAGTAGGAAATATAGAGGAAGGTTAATTGAAAGTGTATTGATGACAAGAGATTTGGATAATGTAGGGATATATGGTTTAACTATTTGACAAACAAAAAAGTCAAGATAAAAAAATAGATGCCTAAAATGGAATTTAAGTACTAGTTCCTAGTAAATGGTAAAAGAATTAATATGTCTGGCAACCATTACACTATCTGTGTAAGTGCTGGTTCAGTCTCTTTTTAGCACTGGGAGCTATTGCACAGAGCCCCAAGAGGAGCAGAGTGCTGGTTCAGTCTCTTTTTAGGATTGGGAGCTATTGCACAGAGCCCCAAGAGGAGCAGAGTGCTGGTTCTGTCTCTTTTTAGGATTGGGAACTATTGCACAGGAGCCCCAACAGGAGCAGAGTGCTGGTTCTGTCTCTTTTTAGGATTGGGAGCTATTGCACAGGAGCCCCAGCAGGAGCAGAGTGCTGGTTCAGTCTCTTTTTGGGATTGGGAGCTATTGCACAGGAGCCCCAAGAGGAGCAGAGTGCTGGTTCAGTCTCTTTTTAACATTGGGAGCTATTGCACAGGAGCCCCAACAGGAGCAGAGGCACAGGGAGCTCACAAGTTCTGCTCTAACCAAGGCTCTGAGCAGCACAGCAAGGGAAGAGCTGTGCCAGCACTTGGAGGGGAGTCTTACAACCATTCAGCCACAGCAGAAAGTTTTATAACCCAGCATTAATTTATACAGGTGGGATTTTTCTGCCACCCAAGACATTTCTCTGATTCTCAAGACAATAATGAGGCTGTTAATTGACAAGGCACGTGCTCTTGCCTCAGTAAACCATGGTTGTGCTCCTCAGTCACTGTGGAATGCCCCTCAGATAACACAGGTAAGTATGACCACATAAGAAAGGTCTACAGTTCATTTCACATATATAAAAATAGAGACAGAGATAGCTGCATTTTCTAGCAGCACCTAAAATGTTTTATGTACCTGTTTTTCTAGCTTCTGGACCAATGGTACCTCATTCCTTTTTCACAGACTACCAACTCAACAATCTTATTTTCTGCCACCACTCTGAGGCACCAGCACAGTCATCTGCATCTCCTGGCAGACTTTGGCTGTGGAGCTAAAGGAGCTTTTGGTCTAAAGTGCTTGGGAGTCACAGGGCTACTCAGTTATGCATCCTTAACCATCTAAGGTCATTTCAACATGCCCCTTTGAAATCCAGTTTCTGGGGAAGGACCTACACAAAAAGAATGGGCCATAACAATCGAAGACAGGTGGAAGTTCAGCTCCAAATCTGACCTTTGTGCTGAGTCCCTCACTACAGGGACAACACATAACACTAAAAACCCCCAAGGCATTCAGATTACAGAACTGAAACAACACTTTTTTTTTTTTTCCTCCTTCTTCTTTGCATACTTGTGAAAATCTGTGTATACAAATGCCAGGCAATTCCAAAAGGGAGAGGATGGAGGTCACAGACTACCTGGTAATCTGAGTTTCATCATAATGCTACCAGCATTTTGTGAGTTACTGCCATGCCTGGTATCCACTGAGATGAGGGTAAAACCTAAAGATACATATTTGCTGACACATCAATGCTGAAATGAAATGAGCAATAGAAACCTGATGTGGTTTTTTGAAATATCTCCTGTCATCTAAAAGGCATTTTATCGAAGCAGTTCAAAAGAGTTTTTCATTCAGAAATTACTGAAAAAAGTCTCCAGACAGCTGAGCCCAGTGGGTCTCCAGGAGTGTTGGGATTTTTTGTCTGAAAGGAAGCAAGATGCAGAATCTGCTCCTCACCCTATGATCTCCTTGCCAGCAGATGATGCAGATTTGGAAAGGGGAGACTGGACAAGCAGTTGAAAGAGATTTTCTGAGGGTACAAAACCAACAAATTGCATGAGACTCAGGCAGGCTCTTGAATTAAACCCAGTCTGAGCCTAGGAGAGTATGTAAATATCATAAATGCATGCCTTGCTCCCACCCTACCTACCCCAGGCACTGCTGGGGCCACTGCTGCAGACAAGGTGCTGGGATGTGCCTTCCTCTGAGCCCTTATGGCTGCTCTTATGTTTCTTTTTAAAACAGATTTCATAGTCTTTAGTGCTTCAGTTTCTATACCTACAAGTGATTAATTCCTACCTCTCAAGTATCTATACCTACAAAGTGATTAATTCCTAACAACACATAAATGGCTTTTCTGTTGGATTATAGATGGATTACATCTCAGGTGTTTCAGACAACCTCAGGGTGAGATGACTTTCCTTAAACTTCTGTGATACACCTGAGAAAGTGGTGACGCATCCACAGCAATTTCTTTGCCTTGCAGTTCCTTCCACATATGCATCATCATCCCTTATTGTTTTTATTACTTATATTTTTTGTGTGTCACTACTGGGAAGTTACATAAGGTGATTAATGCTCTGTGACTGTGTAATGACTTCATTTGATTTGTGAAAAAATAATTAGAGAAGAAAGAAAGAAAGAAACCGCCCTTAGAGAAAGCCACAAGAGCAGATGGAACGGTATGTCCTGGGCGTGGGAATGGTTCCACAGCAGATTTTGGGAAACAACCACTGGGGGATTTTGCTCTCCTGCTCTGCTGGCTCAATCACAACCTCAGTGCCTCTTCTAAATCACCAGAAAAGCTCAGGAGGGAAACTCATTAGGGAAATTTGTCCTTCTTGGCCAATAGGTTCATCTTGAGTCAAGCTTCTCTAAAACTTTTGGGCTGGCCAGGGAAGTCCTTCCCCATAACTCAAGTACTTATCGGAGGGTTTGGTTCTGTTTCAGAGGACAAATCATCCTGCTGGCATCTCCACACCCAGGTGGGAGTGAATGCAGACCAACCTCTGCCAAAATAATAACAACAATAAGGAGAGATGTGTTGAATAAGTGCTTGTGTTCAGCCGCTTCCTCTGCTGGTGAAGGAGGAAGTGAAGGGCATTCTCAGAAAACAAAATCAACCCAATTCCATCTATCAGCACCTTGCACTTCAGGCCTATGGATTTAGGACTACACAGCTTGCAACAGACCTCAAAATCCCCATAACCTTTCCTGTAGGATTGGGAGCAGCAGTAGTTACCCCAAGTTCATTTCTAACCCCATGTCTCATTAGTGAGGCCATGAGGTGTTGGGTTCTCTGACTGCCACTGTCCAAAAGGCTGTTTAACCTGAGCTTAAACACAAGGAATGACTAAATCCAACATATTGGATTGCATCAGCCATTCAGCACTGGAACCAGCCCTACAGGGCTCTGAAAAATGTCACTGGAGGATTTGTGCCTAAGCTGGGAATTCAGAGAGCAACAGAAACAGAGTTGAAAGGGAAGGATGGGAGAGATACACAAAGGAAGGTTCTCATTCACCCTTGTGTTTCACCATTGAAGCCTGATTTTGCTACAACATCAAGTAGGTTCCATTAAAACCGACCTCCCCTTTCAAAACAACAAATCCAAAAAAAATGGAGAAACATTAGGAGCTGCATTTAGGGTCCAATTGTGCCCAAGCTGGGAATTCAGAAAGCAACAGAGTTGAAAAGGAAGGA
This sequence comes from Molothrus ater, assembly GCF_012460135.2. Lineage (NCBI taxonomy): Eukaryota > Metazoa > Chordata > Aves > Passeriformes > Icteridae > Molothrus > Molothrus ater. The sequence goes on along the minus strand of NC_050483.2, from coordinate 4,912,955 downwards.
TGGGAGAGATACACAGATGAAGGTTCTCATTCACCCTTGTGTTTCACAATTGAAGCCTGATTTTGCTACAGCATCAAGTAGGTTCCATTTAAAAGACCCCCCCCCCCCTTAAAAACAACAAATTTAAAAAATAAAATATGGAGAAACATTAGGAGCTATACTTAGGGTCTAATTCCACTCTCTAGCAAAGCCAGGGTGTGCAGAAGATGATTCCTTCTGGTCTTAGAAGCACCAGAAGTTCACAGTCCAAATGAGCTATACTGGCTTGTTTAATCAGAAATTATGAGAATTTTAAGTTTTGGGGGGGAAAAAAAATTCAGGATTTTAAATTCTGAGCTTTCTCTGTTTACCTTCCCTAAAATTCTTAAGCTCCTCCCAACATTAAAATCAATACACATGTATTTGTGACACCAAGAAAAAAGTGGGATTTCAGAAGCCTCTCAGCATTTGCTGGGGGAGAGAACCAGCTGGGACACAAATCTAGTGTATATATAATGTATATATATAATATAAATAATTATATATATAATATATATATAATAATAGTTGATTAACTGTTATTTCAATACACTATTTATGCTTAAAATTCCACCCTAATTAAGTGGCTAGTTGGGGTAGAGATCACAGGCAGACCACACATTTATTTCTATATTACGAACCGAGCATGTTCTCAAAATCTTATTTAATTCTGAGCGATGAATTGGGGCAGGGTAACGAGTGCCAGGGATGAGTAATCAGTGCCAGGTTAGGCATGCCTCACTGCCTTCCAAGGGATGGGAAGCTCCCTGCCACAGCAGCTCCTCAGCCCAGCCTTACCCTCTGCCTGGCACAGTGGATTCCCACTGTGCTGCCTTTCCCCACCTCAGATGGCCGCTTCAGTCAAGTTTATATCAACTGGTTTTTGGCTTTTCGAGGTAGCTGTCTCCTTGCTGGTCTCACAAAAGAGCTTTGGTGGTAGGAGGCATAATTCAGACTGGCAAATGCTATTCAGCTCCATGGGGCGTGCTGATGAGCTCCCACAAGCACGGCTTGGGCCAATTTCCCTTTTTTTCTTGTCTGGAGATCCTGGATCAAGGGCTCAGAGTGAGCAGTGCACTCTTTCCTGGAGAAAAGGAGGTCTGTGCACTGCCCAGGTGGAAATTCAGATGTTGCAGGGGTGCTTGAGTCAGGGCTGGCCATGCAGACACAACGAGGGGAGGCTGCACCTGCCAGACCTGCAGCAGATATTAACATCGCTCAGAAAAAAAGGGGTTGTGAGCAGAGATGTCAGCCTCTGGAGCTCCTGAGGAAATTCTGCTGTCAGCAAAAGGCCAGGCAGACCCCTGAGACAGGGGAGCACGCCAGGAGGTTCCTTCTGCTGGGAATGCAGAGTTTTCCCTGTGGGGAATGGGGGCTGGCAGCTGCACACCTGCCTCCTCTGCAGCCTCCCAAGTGCCTCCCCAGATGGGAGAGTTTGCTGGGGATGGCCCACGCTGCTCTGAGCTGCTTCCTGAGCCCTGTGGCTGCTGTCAGGGGAAGAAACAGTGCGTGAAACATGGCATGGTTTCATCTCACTGAAAGGAAGCAGATAGCACAGTGGATAAAATAATGCTACAGCCCCCATGTGTGGCTCAATCCTGGTGTTTAAAAGCATTATTCAAATCCTGTGGACCCACAATAAGCACACAGAGAAGAGCTGTTAAATGCTTCTAAATTACCTTGCAGTGGACTCCCTGTGTTTGCCAGCAGTTTTTGCAGTCTCCATCACCATGGCATGTAAGCAGCTGATGTAGTGCCTTGCTCCACTTACATTCTTGTTCCTGCAGCAGCTGGGCTGTTCTTTGGGCATTCTCCTTCCTCTTGGGCTCTGAAGGACACGTGTTAAAGAGCAAGAGAACGTTGTTGGAGCTTCACCCACCAAAGGCCACCAGAAAGGACAGGAATGGAGCCACAAGCTTTGCCATGGCTGCTTCCAGGAGATCTGGCCCCAGAAAATGCCCTCAACAGCCTCTGTCTCCAGTGCTTGGTGGGACTGGAGGATCCAGCCTTCCCTGCTCCCTGCCCTGTGGCCAGGTGTGGAGGCACAGCCCAGGGAAAAGGGCTTTCCTCTCTTTCCTCTCCCACCTGCCACTCTGGCTGGGCAGCTGAGCTGTTTGAGGCAAAATGTGTCTGGAATCCAGTGCCAGGACACTTCTCCTTCAAATAAGAACCATCAGGGAGGTCAGGGAGCAATCTTGCTTCCTAAAATGATGGGAGGAGCTGATGGAGTTATTCAGTCACAAGCCAAGTAGAGCACTCAACAGCATGGGAGGGTCTGGGATCCCCTTAGCAGACCCAGTGTCTTTGAAGTTAAATCCTGAAAAAAATCCTTTGCAAAGCACATGAGGAAGAAGAGCAATGCCCAGGTCTCCTCCAGGACTCCAGTGAGCACTGCAAAAGGTTTTCTTCTTCTCTTTCAGCTTTCCAGAATATTCTTGGGCTAAATCCAGCATAAACCTGATCTGCAAGCTGGGAATGAACCAGAGTCACTGGTAAAATATGAAATCAAGAGTTCATTCCTTCCTCCTTCTTCCACCTCCTCTCCTCCCACCTTGTTTCCTAGAAATACTTATTCTAGAACTTATTCCTACTTATTCCTAGAGCTATTTACCTGTGTTCTGCCACTGAGGGTCAGTGCAGGAGCCACACAGGGAGTTCACTGGGACTGCTCAACAAAACACCTCTGCTGCCCAAACTCCAGCAAGCCTCTTGCAGAAGCATAAAAACATCAATGCTTGTGCACCAATGAGAGACAGAGAGAAAAATAATTGCCATACATTAAAAAAAAAACTTATTGCCCTCCAGTGGGCCTGAGGTGAGAAAAAAACATTGCCATACATTAAAAACAACTTATTGCCCTCCAGTGGGCCTGAGGTGAGCAATGAGGAACCTGGAGGTTTGTCCTGCAGGGAGGAGGGAGCTGAACATCCACAGGATGCCTCAATACAGTTACAAAATGAAGTGAAGGGCACCCAAAGAGGGACATTCTGTCACCTATTCACTTGTCCTTCGGTGAAGCCACACAGAACACAAAGTTAATTAAAGCCTCTATTCTGAGGAAAAAGGAATGTTCCATTTGGTAAATTTAGAAACAGCTGGTTAGTTTTATCCATTACTTTTGTGCTAACATCAGTTGAGCTCATTCAACTCTCTCTTTTTATGAAGCTGTCCTTCCTATGCTACCTGATAGCTACTAATTGCTGCAACTACATTTCTGAATTGCAAATTTTCTGCACTGATAAAAACTTTGATTGCCTGTCAGCTACACATAAGGAAAAGATCACCAGTGCTAAATGAGGTGTTCCACGCTTGGATAATAATGCCTAATGAATTATTCAAAAAAGAATGCTTGAATGAAGCAAACAATTTGAAGGGTTACTAGCAGCCGTAACAGTTCAACAGCCAAAAGAACAAAAGTATCATCCTGAAAATTACACTAATGATTAAAAAATGTGTATTAATTCTACATTTGGAGAAAAAAGAAATGCCAATCTGATTTTAAAGGTTAATCATTATTTTTTCACTAATGCTCTAATCTCTGGGAAAAACACCCTTTACCAATATTTTGGGAGATATAATATTATGACATAGCATATTTATATGATTTTCCAGGCATTAACCCTCTCTGCAAATTTCAAATTTCACTGTGGAAGAATCAAAATCCTGGTTTGAGAGCCTGTTACTGCCTACAAGATTCTTTCTGCTGCTTGAAATGGACCTCGGATCAGGCCCAGTTTGCAGCATCACACTGGGTGCCTTGGGGTCAGGCACCACTAAAGGTCCTCTCAAGAGAGCAGCTGCTGAGCACACCAAAACACAGCCCAGAGTGCCCAAATTACTCCAGACTGGCTTTGCTGTGCAGAAGCCAAAATCTCACTGTTCATGGGATGAAAGATTTGCTAAATGAAGAAGTGGGTGAAGGAAACAAGACCCACACGTTCAAATTATATTAAAACCAGCAGCTATATTCACATAACTGCTGTAATGTGTAACTCCTTCCATCCCAGAACTGACTGCACCTTAAAAGAAAAGTGGATGGTTTATTAAGGAGAGAAATATTTTCTCTAAATGCTCCTGGCTAAAATGAGAAGCATAAAAGAAAAAGAATTCCTTAACAAACCATGAGAATTTCACGGATGTCCAATGCTGACACATTTTCAGCTTTCATAAAAATATATTTCCAAGGCCAAAAGCAATAATTTATTATGACAGACCCTTTCTGGTTGCCAAAAAGACAGGAAAAAAAAATCTGAGAACTGAATCCTAAAGAACATCTCCTGCAGAATATTATCCTTACATGAAATACACGAAAACCAGCAGCACAATGGCAGCATCACATTGATCTGCTGTGCTGGTAAAACACTCCTGGCTGCTCTGTTTGGAGCTGAGCTAACACAAACACAGCACCACAGCAGAGAGGTCTCCCAGTGACAGAACAGTGTGGCCAGCACCAAGGAAGGGTTTGGAAAAGAGCATTTATTAAAATGAAACCCAGTCAACCACTCAGCTACCTCTGCTGCAGTTTTACAGCTATAAAGCCTTTGGTATTAGACACCAATTAGTGATTTTATTATAAAGATGTTCAATGTCAAGATAACACTTCTTCTCATTTCTGGCAGTGACACTGAATGGTGGATAGAAGAAATGACTTCAGGAAAGCATAGCTGACCATCTGCTTAGGCCTGCTCACTCACTGATGATTAATCCTTTCCCTCGAGGACAATGTCTCCATGTGTTTCTCTTGCTGTCTTTTTAATGTCACAAAAAGAGGTTGATAAACACATTCAAGTCACAATTAAAAAACATTTTAACTGACCAGTTGCCACTGATGATATTATCAGACAGTTTTAGTCACTCTTGTAACAATGTGTTTAGTGGTGTTGATGTGAAGTGGAGATGAAGTTCCTTTAATGTGCCTCCTTCCTATTTTTACATTTAGGTGACATTTAAATGTTTACCTTGATGCAAACAAGCAGGAGGCACGGGGAGAGGGTCAGTTTTTACTCCACAAAAGCAAACACTCTGGAGGACTGCAAGGCAGCTGCTGTCCTTTGGCTGGGATGGGGGAGGAGGAGGAGGAAGAGGAAGAGCAAAAGACCCATCGGAGATGGTGGGGTCAGAGATTGCAGTGTCTGCCCTGCAGACCTCAGGAGCTCATGGATTAAATTGTGGCCCAACAGGAATCCAACAGGCCATGAAAGAGGAGGTAGCAAGGAGAGGCACAGAAAGTGGTTACTTGTGGAAGGCAGGTTTGGCTTCTGATTTCATCCCTCATGAAGAGGAATTTTTAAAAGCCCTGGGGTAACTTGGAAAAGCAGGTCCCATTGACTTTTAACCAACTAGACATATTTTTGAAATTCATGTAGACAATGAGTGAGCAAGCTTACAGTAAAACCTGCGGTGAAATTGATGGCAATGTTTGCTTTATGAAAGATAGTTCCAGTACTTAAATAGATTTCCTGTGGGCAGGAAAAATAAAAAGAAAAAGGTTTTTATTGCAGAAAAAATAAAAAATTTTAAAAAAGGGGTAAAAAATAAAATGATGGTTTATATAAGAAAGAGGAAGCGGCCTTGCAGTTTACCAGTTCAGAAGGAGCATTTCATGGGATGAGATATTGTAAGAGAAGCCAAGCAAGATCTCATAACCACTGGTGGACATAACAAAAAACTGCCAGAGCATCATCACACAGCTTGTGTGGCACAGAGGAGACCCAATGGAGGAATATAACTGAGGAGGCCAGGAGATTACAGAGGTGGATTCATGAGATTTTGTCTGAAGTGGTTTTTCTGCATGATGGCAGCAGGAATGGATTCTGAGAGCTTATTTCCTTATTAACCCAAAAAAATAGGTAATGAGGAAAAGGACAGGGTTTTAAATGCTGAACCCATGAGAAAAAGTTGTTGCCTAGAAATTAATTTCTTTTAAAATCATCAGGATATATGTGCACCAATTTTCAGTGGAATTGAATAGATGCTTTACAAAGGGAGAAGAGGAATAACCCTTGAAGAGGCTCTCAAGGGATGGTTGCTGACGTGGAAAACCATTTGCCCCAGTCAAATTTTTGGCTTTAATCTGAGATGAAGGGTCTAAGTCATTTAAGGGTGTTTCTGTTTACCCCTCAAGCTTCCTGGAGGCAAGAGAGAAGCTTCTGTGATCAATATTATCAAATGGCATGGGGAAGCACAGGGCATTTCATACAAACATTCTTTCTTTTTCAAATGCTGGGGACATCTCATCTACTACATAACAAGGCACTTTCCACATCATAACCTACAATAGGTCAAACAGACCAATCCAGTGGAGTGGCACAGGATAAAAAGTCGGATTTCTGGTTTGTTAGAGTTCTTAGAAAATGGAAATTAGGCAATAGGTGGAACCTTGAGCAAGATTGGATCACCACAACAGATCTAAGCAAGTATCAATATCTAAACTTCATTGAAAGACTTCTTCCTCCAAAAAATTGCTATGCCTAATACAGAAGCTACTCCAATGGACTTTTTGTAGAGCTGCAAATTCATCAATTGCCAACTTCTAGTTCATATATCATCCCTCTTAAAAAATGTTATACCTCATCACTTTAGGACATTGTTTCCAGTGATAATGGATCCACTATCTTTTTAAATTTCCTCTCACATTCCTTACACTAAAAAAATCTTCATTCAAACAATTTTTAACAGAACAGTAGAAAAGGTTCTTCTTCTTCACAAAAAAAGGCTATCAATTTTTTTTCACCCCAATGAGAACTTCCAATTAAAATTTTATGACCAAAAAATTTTGTGACTTAAATCTTTGGGAGCCAAATTATTCAAGAATCTCAAGGAGACAGCTCAAATATTGAGACACCAAGAGTGTTCAGACATTCAGAAAAATAGGCTTTTAGTTTAAATCAGTCTTCTTAGTTCAGGAGAGGTCCAATGTAAAATTAAATCATAAGCAAATTGCACTGAAAATTGCAAAAGAAGGAAGGGATCTGACCTGTGCTGTTGAGAGAGAAACCCATTATTCACAAGATATATTTTAAGAGTTGAATCAAAGGCTGTTTTGTTTGCAATTGAATTCTGTCAGGGGGGTAAATCCAGAGGAAAGTAAAATGTGCTACAAAGGTAAGCTTTTAAATTTCTTTCTCTTTGTGTCTTCGGTTTGTGAGATGTTTCCAAGTAATAAAAAGATGACTTGGTAAACAGAAAGTGTAACATGATCCTGAAAAAGGGGCAATTCCTTGCCTTCAAGAAGCACGGCTCAGATGGCAAAAGAAATGAAGTAAAACATTAGGAGGATAGTGACAGATTTTCATAGAGACATTTCAAAATGTTGACATCCAAAGTAAATTCAAAGAGATTAAATGGCTTTGAGTAGTCAAGGGAAAAAAAAAAAACAAAAGCACATAGATGTGTCATCAGCATAACACTGGGAGCTGGAACTCAAACCATCCTGATGGCTAAAAAACAGGAGGATGAGCACACACCACAGAAGAAGAAAAATAATTAATAATAATAATAATAATAATAATAATAATAATAATAATAATAATAATAATAATAATAATAATAATAATAATATTTCCACAGTACCCACCAGCAGCAACTGAAATTACTAATTCTAATAGGATGTTAATTCTAATGAGTTGCATAGTTCTAATTGTAATTAAGGTGTCAGCAAAGCTCTCCAGGTACCCTGTGCTCAGCTGGGCCCCTGTGCCTGTGGCACCCCCTCAGATATCTTGAATTTGAGCACCCCAGGCTTCTACCCAAAGGTCCCAACTTAGCCCTTCCTTAAATAAAACCCCAAAGCAAAAAAATCTTATTTTTCTCTTTCCCCTCTACCACTTGGCAGCCCTGCTCATCTGCTTGGCCATCTCTCCTACAAATGTCTGAGTGTTTTTTCTGTGCCTGAAAGCCCCTACCCCTTTTCTTCCTTCCATCCCACATTCCCATGGCCCTCTCCCAAGCACCAGCTTCTAATTCTCAGCAGGAAAGTGCCCACCACACCTGGCAGAATGAGCTGGAAAATGAGAAGCTAAAGCAGAAAAGTGGGCTCCAGCTTGACTGAAACCAGTGAATAATTTCAAGATACACGACTGTAAGGAGAAAATGAAGTGTTGGGAGTCACAGCAGCCACACAGGAGGATAATGAGAAGCGCTGGTGTTAACTCTGGAAGGCCAAAACAAATCACAGCCACTGCCCTGGGCTGTTAGATCTGGATTAAGTAATTAGCTCATCAGATCTCCCCAGACCCAGCTGTGTGCCTCAAACCTCAGCCACGAAGTGTTTTAAATCCACAGAGTGTGTACATGGTGAAAAGCCAGATGCATAACCAAACCCACACCACCCATTTCACTTGAGTCTTGCTACACTGCCCTATGAAACATCTATTTTCACCTCTCTTTACTGCACCAAAAAAAGGCTAAAATGGATGGTGTCACCAGCGTGGCTGCTCCAGCACAGTTCAAAATTCAGTTGCTGCATCTTTTAAGCTCCAAGACTGAGGGACTTCTCTTCATGCATCCAGCTCACTTCTTTGGTTTTCATCCTAACAAAGCCATGAGGTATGGAGAGGAGATTTCAGAAAACCTGAGAAACTGAGCAGCTTGGGGTCAAGCTGGAAAAACAAGTAATGAATGGGCAGGAGAACTACACTGCAACAGAGAGAAAGTTAAATGCCAAAGCCAGCCCTTTCTGTTTTCAGCTTTTCCAGTGCTTCTCTCTCCTTGTGTACATTGCACAGGACAGCCATCATCTAGTAAAGATTATTTTGTAAAATATTCTAGAGGGTCTTTATGTTTGTCATCCCTGTATCAAGAACAATGTGCATTATTTCACATTCCTCAGTAATAAATCTAATTTGCCACGTGTCAGCTCAATTACTGAGCTGATCTAAGGCACGATGGATGTTTCTTGCCACTCACTTTGTGCTCAGTATGCATCATAATTTAGTATCATCAGCACATACAGTGCATTATGGTGGGCCTTTCTAGCTAGGTAATTTATTTAAAATCAAACTATGAAACCAGGTATTAATCACACTTAACTCTTCCCTTTTGGGGGGAACCCTCAGCACAGAAAATTCATTTTCTTTCTTGTATTTCTATGCCACGTCCTTCTCAGCCCCTGTTAGGTTCATCTTCAGATGCAGCCTGTCATGTAGATCCTTATCAGAGATTTTCTGAAAACCTAGATAAAATATGTCATATGCACTGCAATTATCTACTTTATAACTCCTAAGCTCATTAAAGAGGTCAATTAGTCATTATTGCCTTTTTTAAAGCCCCTCTGGCAGCCTCAGGTTAGGCTTTGGCTCCTTAATGCAGGCAAAGAGAGGGAGAGCTCCCAGGAGCCAAGAGCTCCTGCAACCAGAGCCCAGCACCAGCACTTTTACAGGGGAAAAAAAGGGAGAAAAAAGAAACTAACTGCCCACTGTTCCACTCACATATTAAATATTGATGAAAAGGCTGAGAAAATAGAGCTGGAAATGTAGAGAAATCACATCTGAGTGAAGGGGGAAAAAAAAACCAAACCCAAACCACGGGGAGAGCAGGAGGAAGGGAGGGGGAGTGAGCACTGCAGAGCACTTTTGTAAGCAGAAGCTGAAATTAGCAGGGGGGGTATCTATTTGCAAGCAGAACAAACACAATTAGATGGTCCCCCTGCTAATTTTGGCTTCTGGCTGCACAAGTGCACTGCAGGGCACACACCTTCCTTAGCATTTGCTCCTGTTCTGTGCTTTCCAGGTGAAGCAGCAAAGGAGCAGAGTCTCCATTCTGAGTGCTGACTGTAAGCACCTCAGCACTCCATCCTGAAAAGAATCACACAGATTTTTGGGGTGGTTATTGCTAACAAAGCCTGCACTGCTTCTGGGTGGTGGATGAACCAACACAGCCCAGCATCCAAAAAGTCTCGTGGCTGTCTCCTTCTGCTGACTCAGTTCCTCTTGGGTCCCAGGCAGGACCACACAGGGTCACACCCAGCTCAGAGGGGAGGACAGGACAGAAATGTGTCCCATCCCCAGCTGAATCTCCTCCTAGGAGCCCCTGCAGAGCATCTCTTCACTGCTGACCATGAGCTGCTCACAACTCGTCTCCTTGAGGCTTTTGCTGCCATTGCTGTGGTGCAAATTGAAGGAGAGAAATGAAATGGAGTAAGAGAATGAAAGGAGGCTATCCCTGCCTCCATCTCATTATCTCTGCTGAAAAAAATGAGCAATCATGGCAGTGAGAAACAAAATCTCTGAGGACTGCTACTCCAGGCAGAGAAAGCAGTGTTGGAGGGAAGGAGAGCATTAATATGTGCTGTTCAACCAACTGCATTTCAATTTACTGCTGGACTCTACCTCTCTTTTATTAATTTGGGAGTGTTTCTAGTTTATTCTGTAGTCTGTGCTCTACATTTTATCAGATTAGATGTTTGTTTTCTTTTTCCTTAGTTTTGTTCGGCAGTGTTTCATACAATCCCATTTCCTTCTATTTGCAAGTTTGCTTTATCTATATTTCACAGTTGCAATCTGGGCTGCCCACTGCCTTATTCCTGTGTGATATCTGCTAAAACTGCACGTGAACTCCTTTTTCTGTGCTCCCTTCAAAGCTGGCTCATCTGAAATAACAAACTGTTGTCTTGTGACTGGCAATTATTAGTTCTGGCTTATGAGTTTTGATCTCTAAGCAGGTAATTTAATGTGTAACCTTATTATAGTTCCTCATAGCCCAGGACTCTATCTAAAGTCCAATTTGGCATTGCCTTCTTAGCTATTAATTGCAAGCCAGCTGAGCTGTGCATGTATGAGAATGAAGCAATACTTTGATTAATAAACCTCTGCTTCATCTCCTAATACACACATTTTAAGGGCATCCAGCTGATGAGGACAACTGAGGTAGGTCACACACACTGCACTATTTGTGAGAATATCTTTTTGGATTTACTAGGATTCAGGTAAAAAAAAATATAACAGAATGGATATTTTTGTAGACTTAGCCAATCTTGCACTATGACAGGCTAAGAGTTGCTAATATCTTTGTATCTGCAGCATACTGAGTTCATTTTATTTTGTGCACAGTTTATGTGCCTGATCCTCCTGTATCATCCATGCAAGTGGAACTTTATATCCATGCTGAACCCTTTGAAAGGCAGGAATATTTCCATTTGCAGCCAGCCAAACATACTGAGTTGTTCTAGCAATAAATACTCAGACTTTTTGCATTGCTTCCCAAACTAGATATATTAATTACTAACCTTGTTTCCAAATGACCCAAAATACACTGGATATACTTACTTGTGCTAAAATTCCTGATGGCTTGAAAAGCTGATGGAGCTGAAATTTATTAAGAACCTGAAGGAGTCTAAAAGAACAAAATGCAAAGAAAAGCTTCATCCTGAGGAAAGGCTGGAGTACAGACAGCTTGCATCTCCTGTAAGAGACAAACATGAACAAACAGTTGCAAAAGTAAGTGATAATAAATATCTTCATGATACTAGATGAGAAATTAGGGGGGTTTGCCTTACAACTGAGAAGTCAGCACAGCAGCAGAGAAATTCAATAATCTATGAATCTGACTACCTCAAATAGATGGTGTTTTACTCTTCTTCATTCATTTATTTAAAAGTTTCCCTAGTTTTGAAGACTTGGTGTCTTTTTTGGGGGTGGATGTGGGAGTATGTTAAGACATTCCTCTGCTCAAGAACACGATCGTGCAAATCTGCTCATTATTGACAAATAACTGTGAAGGGATGGTGCTGCCACAAGGGTTTTCTGTGGTGACCACTGAGGAAACAATACAATTTCGAATTTTGCTCACACTCCTGGACCCTCTGTAGCAACTCTGGTCCCTGTGAAACAAGACCACCATGGATAAGAGCACTTGAAGACCATCACGCCGGACTATGACTATTTCAAAATGCTCCAACAGCCAGACCTTCGGACTTTTCAGCAGCTCTCAGAATCTCTGCAATGCTAAACCCGCTCATTGTTCTGCAGCAAAACCATGTGTCTGGGAACAAAAACCCTGTTATGCTCAGTAAAAGCCACCCTACTGCCAGGCAGCCCTTGCCAGGACCGTCGGCACGAAAGGAAAGTGCTACGTAGATTAAATGTGGGCTCACCTGCCAGGCAGCATATGTTTCACTCCTGTCAAACCCAAAGATTGAGACAGATGCTCATCTCACCTCCTGCACCTTTTGGAGAGATCATGTCACGGCACCCCCCATCACCAGAATGAGTTTTTTGTGAAACACAGCACCCTTTTTAACACAACCCGAGACTTGCTGCTAGAGGTTTTCTTCCACGTCAGCTGGTCTTGGCTATCTCAAGTTTTCCTAAAGTGACATGCTGGAATTCCCTCCACGCCTATCAACCTGGAGATCCTTGAGGTGCAGTGAATTGTAAACTTTCACAACTGATTTACATGTTCCAGGTTTTAATACCCTCTCAATTCTTAAACGGATTAAGGAGGACAGTCTTTAGCTACATTTGACAGAGATTATTCCAGACATGGCCTAATTTTCATGGTAGTCTTTATTGTACTTGGTAATTAGCTATATGGCCTTCTGCATTGATTTTTTTTCCTTTCTGAATCTACTTTAGGTCTGCTTCCTAAATGCTGGATATGTTGTTTAGTGACACCACTTCTGTTTATTCTGTAATCTGGCATACTTGATCATTCATTCATTCATTTCTTCACATGCCATTAAATGGCAAGGAATAATCTAAGGTCAGAAATAAAATGGGTTTGGCTGTCATAAGATGGATACCAGTAATAGGAATACTGGAGGCCAAAAATTCAACTGTTTTTTTTTTTTTTTTTTTAAGATGAAGCTTACCCAGTTTCTGAGAAGGTTTGTTAGACCTCTCTCTGCTGACGAGGAAGTGGGTCCTAAAATACAAAATGCCTATTTCAGGCATTTGGGAGATGAGTGTGCACACACAGGATGATTCATCACCAAACAAAACATCCCAGCATTTTCTTGAATGTGTACAAAACAAACAGAAAATTAATCACAGCTTGTTACTTGTAAGCTTCCCTTTGAGCATTGGAAAGGCTGGCTAACTTTGAGCAGCACTGCTTCCATGGGGGAAGTCTGACTTCTAAAAAATTTAGGGGCACATGCAGTTGACTCCTGATGCACCATGTACCTGCAGTTTGGAAAGCTGCCCACATTAGCCATCAACCAGACCCTGCTTTGTGATATTTTCCACAAAGATCATCCATCACGTCAGCTATGTGATTATTTGCCTGCATGCCTGCAGCCTTGCTGGTTTGCTAACCAAGCTAACTTTTCCCCAGGTTTTTGTATTTATCTGGGGACAGATTTCAGGAGGTTGCTCCACCACACCATTCTGTTCTCCCACACCATTCTGCTCTCCCACTCCTCCTTCTTGCTGTTTCTGTCTCCCAAGTCTTCTGCTGTTCCTCTCCCCCAAATGTGTCTCACTGCTGAAGCTCCTTCCATCTCTGGTCCTGTGGTCCCTTTTTTGGGCTCACAGCAGGTGACAGAACTCAGTGCCTGCTTCCTTTTGGTGCACTCTTCACCTTCACCACATCTCTGATGTTACTGGACAGGGCTGGGAGCCACAGCAGCCCAGAGGAATGCCCTCCAAAACACAAGTCACTTTAGCAGAGCAGGCAAAAGACTGCCACAACATCAAGACTACACCTGCAACCTTTGTGCTGAGCTCCTGTGCAGCACATGGCAAATGTTATCAGCTCCAGGATGGGTGCCAAAATCCCTGGAGGAGCTTCAACAGGGACAAGCCCAGCCCCGCATGCCCTGCCTCATGCAGGGAGTGCTGAAAGTGCTTGAAAGAGAGCAGAAAAGCATTTCCTATCCTGTGTATCTGTGAGCAGAGCAGACACCAGGGCAGTGACAGTCTGCAAAGAGCCCCATGGGACTCATTGCACAGCACTGGGGAGGTGAAAGGCAAACCCAAGCACAAAGGCAAGGGGAAGCACACGGCAGCCCCGAGCACGAGCATTTAAACAAATCAATATCTGCTCTCCAGCAGCTCTGTTTTGCACATTCCATGCTCCAGCCATGGCCAGCAGTGATGTTTCTGCTGCTGTCACAGTGGCAGGGCAGCACAACCTCTCAGAAGTGTGGGAGCTGGGGCAGGGCTGAGTTTATGTGACACAGCAGGACAGGTAAAGAGCCAGGAGGGGCAGTCAGGTGAGTGCCTACATCCAACAGTAAGACAAACAGATTCTGTACCAGACGGGGTCAGTAAAGCTGCCACTGCCTCAGGTAATGACAGATCTGGAAGTTGTTTGTCTAACTCTTTCTATTCCCAAAGTTAGTTCTGTGTGCTAACACAGTGCATACATGTTCTTTTACAGGAGCCCAAGGAGTGTGGAAGGAGGCTTACCACTCTCAAAGCCTTCTTCAAAGCCAAGCCAAAGCCACTGCACTCTCAGTTTTGTTACTCACAACTGCTTTAGGTATTTATTGCTGGAAGTGCGAGGAAACTGAATTGAAAATTGCTGTGAAGATGTGACAATTACAGAAACACAATGTCTTTGTAGGATGGGTTACTCACAAAATGCCTCACGTAATCAGATGCACAACAAAAATGTCTGACTGCATCTTGCCATGTGTCAGATAAAACTTGGAGTAACTATCTGGCATCAAACCCAGCTGCTTTTCCTTCAGCATCCATCCCTCTTGCAATGGCTTTGGAGAGAACAAGACACAGAAGCATGAGAGGGCAGAGAAAGAAGACAATGACAAAGATATGAAACATGCCTGTTTAATTATGCTCCAGATTTTATCTCTGTTTCATATCAGCTCTCTCTCTCTTTCCCTTCCAAGAGAAATAACTGGCATATACTTTATTTTGAAAGTAGATTGACACAAAATAAAAAAGAGAATTGGCCATGAATCCTGGCATTAATCTCCCTCCACAACAGCCTGTGATGGAGTTAGAGATATTACTCTCATGTTCAGGTCTGAGCACTACCAAAAATGATCTTATTCCCCAGAATCCTTGCCAGCAGCAGTGTGCACTGTCTAGCAGGGATGTTGCAGAGCACTTCAAGTGCTACAGAATTTTCTCTGACTCTTGCTTTCCACCTGTTCATTCAAAAACTCAAAGCCAAAAGGAGGATAATGAAATAGTAACTGCTGTTCCAGTTTCCTTCTTATCTGCTCACTCACATCCTTGTTCTGTTCACTCCATGACAGCACCTAAAATGTTATCTTCTCCACTACAAGCACACTGCCTCATGAAAACCCTGCCCTGCTTAATTTGAACTCATCTCTTTTACTCTCTTTGTACAAAACCCATTGTCCTCCACTGTGGCTTCACTTTCACCTTCTCTGCTCCTGTCCCTTCTCCTTGCACACACTGAAATCTTCCTAAATATCACTTGGCATCTTTTTTTTTTTCTGCTCTGAGCTTGAGACAGTCCTTAACAGGCCACCCTAAATATAATATTCCCTAATATTCCCACTTACTTCTCACCCAGGGAATTGAAATAACCTGCAGTGTCACTCTGCAGCCCAGCTGCTGAGCTCAGCACAGGACACCAGGCCCTCTGGAATGTGAATTCCCATGATTTGTAACAGGTCTGCTCCCTGCCTCAGCTTCACCTGGGCACAGCCCTGCACCCCAGCCTCTTCTCCAAGAGGAGGAGCAATGATCCTGTACAGGAGGAACGGTGCGCTATTTAAACCTTGCTTTCAAGCTGCACTTTTTCAGCTCCCTCCAACGCTCTTCAAAGTGACCATGGAGCTTTTTACTTGGGTGGGGAGGTGGGGGAGGTTGACTTCAGATGCAGCACTCGCTCCCTGAGTTTTCCCAGCTCTCACTAAAATTTCTGGACAGCTAGGAAGCCAGTGTGTGTGCTCTCCATCGCAGTGATCAGATACTGCACCCAGAACCAGAGAGTGCAGTGCTGATCCCAACAAATGCTCCTGTCTGCTCTGCCCTGGTGCTGAAGAGCATCTCCTCTTAAGATTTTATTTTGATTTTAAGATTGAGATTTTAAGATTTTCATCTCCTCTGAAGATTTTATTTTGTTCTTTTCCATAGAGTACCTGAGTGCTTTCCTCAGCCAAATCTCCCAGCTCACCACCTGCTTTCCCTGCAAACACCTATGGAGATCTGACTTGTGCCTGTTGCTGGAGTTAGGACAAGAATGCAGGTCTCAAATAATGCTGTTCCTATGCTGGACCCCTTTAATCAAGAAGCTTTGCTGAACCATTTCACTGAACTGTCTTCAGGAACAATACTTTTAGCACTGCAGATATTCAGTGTGATGGGCTGTGGGACAAGGTGGCAGAGGAAAACAGCTTCAGGAAAGGGACAAGGGTCCCTTCTGGCAAGTATTGGATGGGACCATTTCTGTACCTCAGAAGCTGACAGGACTACAGCTTTTTCTTTCCTTTTTTTTTCCTGTTTTTTTCCCCCTGCTTGTTTGTTTACATAAAGCTTATTTTCCCCCAGTGATCTGAAAAAAAAAAATAAAAATTGAGGTACAGCTTAGGTACATTTTTTTTCTGGACAAATCTCCTTGAGCTATCACTTATCCCTTCCTTCAACATCACACTTTGCTTAAGTGACTTCTCAGAACTAAGCCTGTATGGAACTGACTGTAGTATTTTACCCTCACCACTGTGAAATATTCTTCACTTTTGTGACACCAACTAGTCTTGAAATGCTGTAAAAATGCTGACAGAAGAAATACCAGAGAAGGGTTTTAAAAAGCTTGTGAAGGATTGGTAGGTCCAGAGGTGTTTTTGCAGCATCAGAACAGCTAGGGGACATTTAAGACCAAACAGAAAAAAATTCCAGAGGACACAGAGGATTTAGTGTGTTTGAGGGAGTCACCAACATGAAAGGTACCATATTTTGGTGGAGGCTGGAGGGGACAGGAGCTGATGGACAGTATGTCAGCCCTATAGTAGTAGCAGGGGGCTGGCAGTGCTGCTGGAAGATGGGGAAAGCAATGAAATGAGAAAGGTAAATGAAGCGAAGTGCAGCATCAGGCAGAGGCCCCAACATCACAAACACAGTTGCAGTGTGCAGAGATCCCCTGAGTTTTACATTGAAGAGAAGTGACAAAATCATCAGGAGAGAAATGAGAATGACCAGCAGAAGCCTGAGGAGGAGCAGTGTGAGAAGGGAGTCAAAAACACTAAAGAGCTGCCTGAGGTTAGTGCTACTGGACTGTGATTTGTGAAGGGATACATTCAAAACTGCCTCAAAGGTTAAATGTGGAGCTTGGACAAGAGAATGAGAGAAAAGAAAACCTTCAAGAGTCCAAGATGCAAGCAAGATGTATGGCATGTACAGCTCAGCCAGCACAAGTGCTCTGGAAACTGAATTCCTGAGCAGCAGCCCTTTGTTTGGCTCTCTTGAAGTGGCACTTGCAGTTATGCCTCTGTCATTTGAACCCTGAGGGCTTCCACTGCTCTCATTTTAAGAGCCCTTAAAATAAGGCTGTGGAATATTCATTAAAACCACACCAGTCTTCCAGGTTTTCAGATGTAAGCACCGCTCCACATACATGTGTACACACAGAGGAACACATACACATATAGACCAGACTGCATTTCCTCCTGCCCATCAGAACTCTTCAAAATCCTTTTTAGCTGGGTTTTAAAGTTTTTCTTAGAAATCCAGATACAAATGAAGATATTTGATGCCAACACATTCCCTAGTCTCACTTTGGAGACCAAAGCTTCACCTCCCAGACGAAAGTCCCGGTAGAGCTATATTTATAAAACCCCCTCTCATCCAGGCTTTTCTCAAGTCTTTCCTGCATTCTGGAAGAAGCCATTCCCTTTCCAAAGCAAGTGCTCTTAGGGTTCTTTCCTGGTCCCACAGCCCAGGCTTCCCCTTTGCCTGTGTTCAGCTGCATCAAACAGAGCCTGTGGTCCCTGGAGGGTGGAGTTTATGGCCAGATCACTTCATTTTTCACCCTCTACAATTATGGGGCTTGTTCTGCTTTTAATTCAAATCATACAGCCCTTTTCCACTTAGCTTTGTTACATCTTTAATTACGACCTTAGGCTGAGGTTGGTATAATTTTACTTTAAGAGATATGCCAGAGCTCAGGTACTGACATCTCCAGGTTTCATAGAAATTGCAGGGATCATAGGAATTTAACCTGATAATTACCTCAATGTTTCAAGTCAGACAATCACCATATAAAATAATTATGGGTTGTTGTTTTTTCCAAATTCCCTTTGTGGGTTACTGTAGGTTAGAATATATGAGGTTAAGATAGATATTGAAACAGAGATAAAGAGGTACAATAAACCTAAATAGGAGATTATTCATGTATAAGGAATGTCAAAAGACAAAGAGAGGCACCTCTTTTAAATGCATAAACCAGCAAATACCACATTCCCAACTAAGGAATGGGAATGTTCAGATCAAGGATTCTTTTCCATGACCTCTTCAGCCACAGGAGTGTTTTTCCCTATGGGGCTTGCAAGGATTGACACAAATGAGAGCAAAAACACCCTTTGCACACTTCTTGCATGAAACCACCAAGAACTGGCCTGTATGTCACCCATTTGAATTGTCTTTTACTAACAGAAGCCTTCTTACCAGCACTTCATCATGTCCCTTGGCACAATTGGGGTGATGGCAACATTTGTACATACTGCAAACTGATTATATTTTGTGGGGGTTTTTTTCCCCCCTCTTCAAATTTCCAATGCTTTTGTTATCTCTTGCGCATAAAGGCGCAAGGAAAAAAAAATCACTTGGCTTGATTTCATTCATGTTGATCCTTCTGGGTTCTCAGCTATTATGATCCATGGAAAGTCTGGATTCATGCTTACTTCTGCTCTTCATTAAGTCAGTGGTAGTTGAATTGCTGGTAGGGCAGGCTGCTGATACAGTAGGTGGGCATGCTGAATAAAATACATCCCACAGCTGTACCTGCTCTTGTCAGAGAGCCAACCTGCTTTATGCCAGTCTGTTCTCCACTGCTTCCTGGTCATAGCCCATCTGTTTGTGAATTTATAAAATGCTGAAGAATACAAATATCTGAACCTATTATAGGTAACACGCTTCAATTAAATTCTGATTGTGGAGATGTGCTCAGACTATCGTTGGTAATGGATCTCCTTCCAACTTGCCAGTAAAATAGACACCCATCCCTGGAAATTTCTGTAGAACTCAGAGGTTTTTCTGTGCACTGGCTTCTACATATGGTGCACTTGGCCAATATTCTTGCACTTGCAAACAAAATTGAAACAAAAAAAAAAAAAAAAAGCAAAACCAACCTGCCAAGGCAGAGTATGGAAGGTTACTAAGACAGATTAGATAAAAACCTACATAGAGGGAGAGGTTCCACAGTAGGAGCCCTCAGAGGTGAAGTAAGCCAGACAGCTATTAACCTGAAGTTTTCCAGTAGCTTAAAGCAGTGCTTCACATTTCAGGTGGACTCAGAGAAAACACAGAATGATAATGCACACAAAAAAATTATGAAATTAATAAAAGCTTATCATATATGTAATTTTTGCACTGGGGGTGGATCACTCAACTTTACAAGGTCAGTTTCATAAAAACTGTGATTTAAAGGAGCTCAGCAGGCTGTCAATAACTGATTTAATAGGAACAGACTTTAAACAGAAAAAATAGGTGAGAGATATATCCCCAGGAAATTTGCTGGGGATACCTACAGTACCTATGATTAAACTATCTGTCCTCTGGATGTCATCATTGCTCTTTTTATATGCTGTTGGTTAAAGATGCACTTATGGAGAAGACAACCACAGTCCCAAGGAAGCTGGCTGGGGTGCATTACTTTTGGTGGCTCAGTGCATTTCCAGTTAGAACTAAACCTATAAGAGTGTGGGTCCATATTGTTACTATTTATAATCTATAATGAACCTTTTTCTATAATGCAGTGCAAAAAAAAATAGAAATAAAGGACTCCCTGCATACATTGCATTTGATGTGAACTCACACCTCTGCTTCAAGAAGCACTTTATGCCTCTTCACTAAAAATTTCCATCTTTCCATATGTGCAGCTGAGACATAGCTGCCAGTCAGCAAGAGTGTTTGCAGCATTTGCAAAAATCTTTGCTTTAACCTGGAACCAGAATTTAAGATTTCAAAATAAGGTGCTTGGTTTCTCTGGCAAGGGAATACTCCACTAGCAGTGATGCACCAGAGCAGAAAGGAAAAATATGGAATACACCTCACTGTGACAAGGCTGACCCTGAGAGATTTGAGAAACAGACCAATGTGCGGCCCTGCAGGTATTTACCATATTCCTACAAGATCTTTTAGAAGCTATTACAGCAGAATAGTGTAAGGAGAAGCAGATCTAGGCTGAATCATTCTCACAGCATGAGGCATGAGGTTGAATTCAAATCTTCTCGGTACCTTTCAATCCAGATGAATCCAAAGCCAAGGAAGGGCTCCCTGTCCTGGAGCACTGGAGCTGCTGGCCCCAGCCAGGTGGAAAGGAGATTGTCACCTTTGTCACCTCTTCTGTTCCTGAGCTGTGCCAAACGTTCATCAGCTGCTGTCAGCATCCCTCCTGAAACCTCCTAGAAAAAGTTTACATTTCAGCAGCATGGGACCACGCCACAAGTCTTGGAAATACAAGTATGATGTCCTTCTCCCTTCTGCACACAAAGGGAGTTGCCAGAGAGCTGCATGGCACCAAATACCTCTCCAGCTTCCACAGAAGAATTATTATGGAGCTTTCAGAGAGAGATGATGCCCAAGTAGTACAAGCTGAGGATCAACATACTCCTTCCCAGCAATAAACAGCCCTCACTCACCAAATTGCCTGAGGCTGAATTTTCCAGAGGCGTGGGGATAGGTGCTCCATTCCCAGCTTTATCCAAGGTATCAGTTCACACAGATTTCAGCAAATCACTTGCATTTAGCCCTACAAAAAGAACCTAGACTGAGCTTGCAAGAAACAGAGCTCAAGTCAGCAAAGCAAGAGGCACCTATATTCTGTTAGTTTGCTATGTGTCTCTGATTTTGGAAACACTCAGAAGCCTCATGCTGTTAGCAGGGCTGGGCAATTCAGCATTTTGCTAATGCCTCAGCCCTAGGAGGATTGTTAAGTACAATAGTCTTGTAGGTAGTTCACAGGTAGAGCAGAATGTGTTAGGTGAGCTAGCTGGACAAATCTTTCAAAATGGGCTCTTACCTTTTTTTTTTTTAAGGAAGAAGTGGAGGGTTCCCTTTTCCTTATTCTCAATGGCTATTGATGCCTCAGGTTTAGCTTTTATATTTTTCCCATTCTGTGCTGCTTTAGTGTGTGGGTCTGGGCTTCACATGAGGGGATGGTGAGCTCTGTGCACAGAGCAGGGAGACAAAACAATTCCTGCTCCAGCTGGGCACCAAGGACAAATGATCCCAATCTCAGCCCCAGAGCACAAACCCCGTGGGCTGGAGAGAGAAAAACAAGCAGGGTGGGACTGCAGGGGCTAAAGCTGGAATGGGACAATGAACTGCAAGATGCAAATGGAGCAGAACTGATCCAAGGCAGAGAGCCCGGGAGCGCTGGGGCATTTTGGGGCCATTTTGGTTCATCTTGAGTGCAGGCCTGGCTGGGCTCTGGTGCTGCCCAAGGTGGATCCATGGAGGAGATGCTTTGAATCAATCCCTGCTTGATTCTTTAGCTCTGCCCAGCCCCTGCTCTAGGGCAGCCTGCACAAGGCATCGCTGTGAGGTAAAAAGTCAGCTTCTGAGGGAAGATCCCAATTCCAAGGATCCTTACTTCTATTTCAGGTGAAACTGAGCAGCAGATGACACAAGAGGAATAAATTCCACTCTGCTGGGGACTGTGTGTTTCTCAGCAGAGGCAAGCCAAAGCCAAAGCCCCTCCACCTGCTTGCCACAGCCTCAGCACAGGGGCCAGCACAGATCAGAGCTGCACCAGCCCAGCACTGACAGCCCCAAGCTTTGAGGAAGCCTGGTGGCTTTGGACACAGCAATTTGTCACTTCTTGTCTTGTGGATCAGAGCTGGCCTGGCTTTCCTCTGGGACACAGAGAGACTCTGCCCCTAGAGAAGCTTTGTAAGCCCAAAGGGTTGTGCAAATATTGATGGGCTTATCTCAGAGCCAAGCCCCTTGGAGGATGTGTTCTTTATCTGCCCCATGGCAACTTCTCCTGACTACCTATCTGCCCATGGCATCTTCTCCTCCTACTCTATTTTCAGGGGAGCTGGGGCAATTCATTTATCACACACAGTTCACCATTTTGTAGTCAACTACAAAGCAGAATTATTAAAAGATGCACTTTAGGATGTTCATTGCATTGTTTTTAAGGATCCTCTGGAGATGTGAAAACATGGCCAGAAAAATAACCTTAATGTGCTGCCCCATTTCAACACTGGAGTTTTGCCTTGCATGTTAATGTGTATGTTTTCATGCTTCAGCTACACTAACTGTACTCCTTTCCTGTTTCTATTTATTTTGGAAGCAATATATGTTTACTAAATCAGTTGAAAAGTGTTAATGATCAGTTCATAGAATACTAATGTGGATTCAAATTACTTTCACATGAATCAGGACAAATTAAAAAATACTATTTGATCATACACTGCTTCAAATCCATGTCACAAGAACTCTAGTACCTTGAAATAAAGATTCCTTTCTTTCATTTTGTTAAGACCTCATTAGATAGTCAAATTGATCAAAAAGGTTTGGGGAAGAAAACACATGGATTATCCATGGTTCATGTAACGAAGAGAACGGATAACCAAAGAGGAGGGTATCAAAACCAGTTGCTCTACAAGCAATGCCTCTTCCAGGTGCCTGAGAAAGAAGAAGACATGTAGGTGACATGGCTGCAGCCAGCCCTGACCCACAGCATAGCTTTGAGCCCTCAGATAGAGCTGTGAAACCTGAAAACCTATGTGGACACTGGGCCAAACCATTCCCAAGAGAAATTCTGATTGCATCCCAGAACATTCAGGCACACTCCAAAGGCAATCTCATTTTTAGTGACATTTCAGTGTGATCCTGTCTTGATCTGAGCAAGGCTGTGTTTCAGAGCTGCCTTTCAAGTAAGTCTTACAGTCTGGAGGTAGGAACTTTGTAGAGTTTTTCTCCTCTACTCTACTCTGCCATGCCCATGCCCACTCACAGGTGACAAGGAGCACACCAGCTCTGGCAAAACAGCTTCCCCTGCCCCCAATATGTTAAAATCTGCCTTTCCCAGGCTCCCAGAAGCTGGAATCGAGCCTCTTAGTGCTTTATCACACAGGATGTGATGTGCTGTCCTAGCAAAACATTCTTATTTGGGTGCATCATGAGAATGCACATGGTGGTTGCTGGGAAAGCCAAACTAGCATTGCTGAACAAATCAATACTGGAGGGTAAAACCAGTTTTGGGAGGCAGATTGGAGCTGTACCAGGGCACTTGCTGGATCCCAGCACAGTGAAGATGCACAGGAAGAATTTAGCTCTACTCACTTTTTCCTTATTCGTGATGGAAAAATTGTGGACACAGTATTTCCTTAACCATGGTTGTCCTGAATTGTGGTTTAGAAACCTAAGGAGGCTAGGCTTGCCTCCTCCACTATTGTTTTGCAGAGACCAGGTAGAACATTCAGCTTCCTTTACTCTTTTTTTTTTTTTTAATAAAAAATGTACTTTATGATGGAAATTTTAAGCATGACAATTAAGACTCATTTAGGAGGCTATCAGAAGGAATAAGCTCTCCAGCCTGCTCTATTTCATTCAAGACAATTTTGTCTAACTGGTTTTTAACAAATTTAAAACATTGCCCAGATCTACTCTGGCTATGAGGCACTGGCAATCAAGTCAAGCACCATTGACTGTGAGAATAGTGAACTGTGTAAAATGACTTCTCAGCATTATGTAGTGTCACAGCACAATTTAAATAACACGTTCATTATTCAAGGTCTCATAATTCCTACATATAGAAATAGATATGGGGAGCTGAGAGTGGCTTTCAAGTTAAATAAATAAGCAACCTGTATCATTACAACTGCACTGTGCATTCTTTAAATACCTGATAGGTTGTTGGAAAGTCCTTTTTAAATGAAATTCAGTGATACAAGGTGCTAATTTCAGCTCAGAGATGCATATACAGACAGCTATTACATATTGACTCTGCTTTTACAGGAATGAACAGAGGATTTGAGAGAAACTCTGCTTTCTGGGGAGCAATCTCAGCCATTATTATTATGTTTATGTACAAAAGGGCTTCTACAATTGTAATTAAAGAAACCTAATATTTAAGTAATGCTCTTTTCTATAATTTAAATGCATGTTGGTATTTGTTTCTACACAAAATGGAATATATTGCAGATGTTGTCTTGATTTTCATACATACTTAGAGGATTTTAAAGTGAAACTGTTGCAATCACATTCTATCTGACACTTCTGGTAGAACCATGGTTGAAGAAGGGCATTCCACAGTTTTTTTACAGCACTCAAACCCCCTCTCAGAATTTCCTGTAGCTCAATAATTTTCAATATACTTTGAATATATACTTTCAATATATACCTAGCTCAACATACATAGAGTAATGAGATTTATGAATCATAAATATGTGACCATTAATATAGAAATGAATTGTACAGATATATTAACCTGAGCTGCTCATTTTTAAATAAAGGTACCAATTTAATATTCACTTTTGTATTTTGCAAGGCAAATAAATTTGGCAAAAACTGTTTCTTCACTATGAGGGCAGTGAGACAATTGTGTTCCCTGGAGAGGCTGTGGCTGCCCCATCCCTGGAAGTGCTCAAGGCCAGGCTGGATGGGGCTCTGAGAAACCTGGGACAGTGGGAGCTGTCCCTGACAAGAGGAACTAGATGATCCCAAATGTCCCTTCAAACCCAAACCAGCCTACGAGTCTGTGATTCTGTTTAACAAAGACAATCTCAAAAGAAAAAGGACAAAAAAGTTCCACCCATCAATTCTTGCCAAAGTAAAAGAATTTCACAAGTCTTTCCTACACCTGATACTTGCCCCATTTGGGACCTGTTATGTGTGTCTGCTGAATTTAGTTTGTGAATGAGAGATGAATTTATGCCATGCTGTTAAGTATAAAGTATCTCAGCAGAAAAAATGCCTTCTCATTTCTGAGGACAAAGTCTGTGTCTCTAGACAGAGCCGGGGCAGAGAGCTGTGTTCCCTCCCCACTGAGGAAGGGATGAGAAACCCTGTCCTCTTCTGACTGACACTGGAACAGATCTTTCAGAAACCTGGCACTTCTGGGGCATTTCTGAGTTTACTGTTCACTGCTGACCTCACAAAGCAGCCTCCCCAAAGGAAAACACATCTCCCTCCACCTCAGAACACACAGAAAGGTCCATGGCTTCCTCTCTCAGAGCGATGCTGCCCAGACTCCCACTTTCTACCAGGGCAGGGATTGAAAGTATTCTTGAAGCTTTATAAAGCTTTGCTCTGCCATTTGCCATCTCTGTTGATACTCCAAGCTTTCCCCCTTGTCTTTTAGCCCCAGACATGGATATATAGGCTGCCTTCATCACTCCCTGCGTTCCAGCAACTTCTCACTCCTATTTCCTGGGCCAGTCTGTAAGCAGACAGACAGCTGTGCCTGCTGTGAACACAATCCCTCCTGAACCCCTCCACTGCCCTCTCCTAAGTTCCTTCCTTCATTTCACCACATCACATAGAATTTGCTCTGTATTTTTGCCTTGGTGCTGTTACCATACCACACCTTATATTGGAAGCATCCTCTCTTTCTTAATGCTTCTCAATGTTACAAAGAAGCTTTAAACCAGATTTTAGGCATTTCTCCCAGTGGATTTCTTCCTTTCCATGCTGATTGCTTCTCAATACACAATCCTTCCTGAATCCTTGTACATGATTCAGGGGGAGAAATGTCATATTTACCATATTTATTTCATATTTACCTACTCCAGGAGGCCTTGCAGTATCTTGCTACCATATTGTTGTTTTACTTCAGTGTGGTATTTTCTGGGTCCCCAGGATGAAGGAGGAATTGAGAATCTGACTCCATGTTCATAGAAGGCTAATTTATTATTTTATGTACTTATATTACATTAACAAATGCTATACTAAAACTAGACTAAAAATAGAGAAAGGATACAGACAGAAGGCTTAACAAGATAATAATGAAAAACTTGTGACTCTCTAGAGCCTTGACACAGCTGGCTGTGACATAGCTGGTTATTAAGTTAAAACAATTCCCATGAAACCAATCAAACAATGACCAGTTGGTAAACAATGTCCAAACCTCATTCCAAAGCAGCAAAACACAGGAGAAACAAATCAGATAATTATTGTTTTCATTTTTCTCTGAGGTTTGTCAGCTTCCCAGGAGAAGAAATCTTAGCAAAGATTTTCCAAAAAATATGACAATGACATCCCTGTGCACACCCTCTCAGCTTCCAGCAATCAGCTGCTTAGGGCACTTGGAACTGGAGCTTGCCACTGTACCATCATGTTAATAGTCCCCCATGGACCTATCCTCAGTAATATATCTGATTTTTCTGAACTTGTAACATCCTGTGCAACGAGTTCCACAAAATAATTATACCCTGCATGACAAAAGTTTGCTTTCAACCCCCTGTGTGATTATTACACTGGAACCCCCTTAGGTCCTGTATTGTCAGAAACAATGCATTAGTCACTCCCTAATCACTTTCTCCGTGACACTCATTATTGTGCACATCTCTGTCTTTTTCCCTTTAGTGGATCCTCTGAAGGGTCTGGATTATTTATTCTCTCTCTCTCTCTGTTGTATTTCCTTATACCTCCCTAGTTCGACCCCTTTGGAACACAGAAATCAACCGAATACAAGATGCAAGATGAGAATTGTGCTTAGCATAGATTTGGACAGTTTGATTTGACCAGCCTTGATTGTGAGTAAATTTTACTTAGCAAGTACACCACTAGGACAAAAATCCAAATATAAGTTACAATATTATTGTCTAACAATTGGTAGTAGTAATAAGCAGACTGGTTTCTCGAGGAATAATGTGTAACAAAACAATAAAATAAACAGGTGGAATAAAACATAATAATACAGAAGATAATTTTTAACTAAACAGGCAGTTCTTATCCCCAACATCTAGTGACGGCTCCTTTGCTCTTGGGGGGAAGTCTCAAAGTTTACCACTTCAGGGGAATGAAAATAAAGGGAAATGCAGAGTTGACTCTCGAGGTCTCTGTGTTACAGCAGACAATTGCATCTGCTCTGCTATTGACCCCTTGAACAGGGTTTCAGAAAAATCCATGCATTTAAGAAACACTACATGACAGCTTATTACTTTCCAGAACTGTCACTTACCTCTGGCTGCAAGTGACTCAGCTGAACAAATATCACCTCACACTTTATCCTGTATCCATTAGCAACAAGACTGGCTTCCTCATGCATGGTCAGCACAGCACTTCTTCTCCTCTGAAATAAAATTAAAAAAAAAAAAAAGATATGTTTAGTCTGAAGAGCTCAATATTTTCATCAAACACTTCTTGAGGCAGCTGCAGCACCTCTGGAGAGTTTCAAAGCACCCGTCTTAGGAGCTGGGCTCCTCCTCAGCCTTTGCTTTGTCCTGGCAAACTCTGCTGTTCCTCCTCAACCCACAGTGGTTTGAGGCATCTCTTCACTAAGAAAAGACACTGTGCAGTCACAGTTTGCTGTGGATTTGCAAAATCCCAGCCAGGATGCCGCAGCAGCCTGTGGTCACCTCAGTCCCTGCCCAGCCTGGCTCTCACAAACTCTATGTGATCATTGCAAACTGCCTTGTTTTTCTTGCTTTTTCCCCGGTGAAACAAATTTTATTAAAAATAAAAGACAGGGCTTTGATACAAGAGCCAGTAATCAATTTATCAGCCAGTAATTGAGGTGACTTCATTGGGATCTGGAATTGTCTTCTAAGTAGGAATTATTACCCTTAATCCTTGCTTACAGACTCAAGCAAGCAGGTCCTTGTCTGGTGCACAGAGCCTGTGCAGGTGACAGAGATCCAGAAAAGCTGCCAATAATTATGCAAGAACAGAATCCCACATAACCTGCCCATGCTCTTTTCTTTGATCTTTTGAGTCAGTGGATATTTGGATGTTCCTCGAGGAAACACTGATCTGCCAAGGCTCTTCTGTTATCATTAAAAAAACAATGAACTGGTTGGGTGGGTGCCTCTCCTTCTGAGGGCTTCACTAATCCAAAAGTTCATCTGTCAATTGACAGGTAGCTATCAAAAAAACCCATAAATACCTGTGTGAAAATAACCCTGTGCTTTTCCAAATAGAGATGGAAAAGCGGAGGGTGCTATCACTTATCAATTACTGAATCAGGAACTGCTCAGAATTCAAATTCCTTCTGAGAAAATAGAGAAGCTGTGCCTAAGCCCAGTGAACCCCTCTGCAGGATGGATGATAAAGTCTCTTCTCTGGTGGGAATTTTAAAGAGATTTTTATGGAATTCTTTCACAGAGTGTGATCATGGGAGAAGGTTAAAAAAACCCCAAAAAATCCCAAAAAAAAGCCTGGATAAACCAGTCTTGATGGTGGCTCATGGCACAGGACTTAGAGTGGTGAAGGGAAGGAGGAGAAAAAGGATTTGGTAGCCATCTCAATTTGGGTGGTCAGGGAAAAGGTTTAAATACAACCTCCAGAGCAGGTGGAGTAAAAGGTGGCCAAATCAGCTTTTCACCCAGATAAAATGAAGGAGTTGCAGGCAGAGAGAAATTCACAGAACCATTGGGATCAGGAACTGGAGCTAAGATGACCCTTTGGAGAAATTACCACAGGTTGTGATTAAAAAAAAAAGAAGTTGAAAAATGAGGTCATAATGCCTAGTTAGTATATGGGTAGCATATATAAATATACATATATATATATATATAAATTTTTAAAAAATATATAGAATATATATAAAAATATATCTATTTTTTTTAACAAGGCTGATGTAATTTTTTCATTTCTCAAAACATTTGGCTGTAAAAAAAGTATTTGCATTTACATTTTGGAATCATATTTTCTGAGAGTTTTTGCATTATGTTCTGTTAAAGAACAACACTGCTAAAAATGTGCAACAGTAAAAAAAATTAAAACCTGAAAAAGCACTTCTGTTGGTCATCATATCTGAATATTGGTGCATTTAGTAACATTTCCAGTGTTTCTAGTATTTTTTTTTAAAATGCCTTTTGACTACATTCAGAACAGGAATTTATGAAAATATCAAGGGAAGAAAATACTTCCAATATTTTAAACTGGCTACTGTAAAGGTATATTTAAAAACCAAAAGAGGTCAAATAGCAATTGGAGAGATTGGGGTTGGTCAGTTATAATGTGCTGTTTGAATCAGATTGTAAAATGAAGTAATACCTTTAAAAAGGTTTTAATACAGGCTGACACCAAGTCAGATATGTCAGGAGATAGAATGTAGGTCACACTAACAACACAGAATACCATATCCTGAAATGCAGTGACACTGAAAAGGACTTCAGAAAATCAATTTACCATGAATTCCCTATGCAATCTATGGGCTAAGGTTAATGCAATGCTTGCATGATTATGCAGGAGGCCATGATATTACAGGTGTGTCTCGCTGATGGGACCAGCACTGCTGTGTCCACTTCTGGCACCCAATTTTCTAATAATGATGATTCTGGGATGCTGCAAGGGGACCAAAATGAGTCATTAAATTACTGGCAATTGTGGAATCCTCACCTGTGCATAACGCACTGCACCAGGCACCCCCCCAAAAAAAGGCAGGGATAATTCACCACAGTTTCAGTGGAGTGCTGGGAGGAAAAGTCCTGACACCAGGGGAATTTGTAATTAGCCAGCAAAGCCACAATTGTAAGTAATTAACAAAGAGAAGGTAGACAAATGCAGGTTGGGGAGAAAAAAAAAAAAGAGTCTGGTATTTTAAAAAGTAAAGTATTAGGTTAAAGTAAAGTGCTTGAGAGCAGCAATGTAATAAGCTGATGTCTTTCCAGTAAGGATGAGTGCCTTTACAAAAGATGCACTGCAGCTTGTCTGGGACCTGAGGCTGAAATCACATGGCTGGCATGATGCAGGAAATAACACCAGAGGTTCTTAATAACCAGAAAGCCTCAAAATCATAATACATTCACTAGACTATGAATATTTTGACACAAAGAGGAAACAGAAGTCAAGGAAAAATAAATGTTTGTGTTGATATGGTCAGCTGTTTACTAGTTATCTTCAAAGCAGAAGAACCCCCAGCAGGTGAAACCGAAACAAACCCACACATGCTGCTGTCTTAAAAAATGCAGGATAGAAATTAGGTCTAGGAAAAAAAAATATTTTTGACTCTTTGCTTGTGAAAAGAAGCACCACTTTTTACCTGCACACAGAGCCAAAAAGGAGGAGGACTGAAAGAGAGAGAAATGAGTATTTAAAGATGATGTGTTCAAAGATCCCAAATATTTCACTCACACCTGTATTCAAAAGAGGATTTTAAGCTGCCATTTCAGCACATCTATTCTCCCATGTAAAAAAGAAAAAAAAATCAATATCAAAGACTGTTATCAAGGTAGTAAGTGCTGCAACATTTGCATTTAGGAGCAACAGATCTCCAGAACTGGCTTGTGTGCACACAAATATTTTCAAGGAAGCATTGGAGTAACTAATTAAAAACCCCTACATCCTTGCTCATTACCATCAGCTGCTGGAAGCTGCTATGTGAGTATTAGCTTTTAAAAAACATGTTGAGCCAGCCTTGAAATTTGCAGCTTACTAAACCAGGCAAGCAAATCTCTAAAAACAAAAATAAAGTATGAAAAGAACCAGAGTGTCATTATATAAAAGAGAGAGAATGGTGCAGAGTTTTTAAGAAGAAAATAAGGCTCAGAATGTAAACTGCCTCAAGTGCAAGCACATCTGATTATTCTACTGCTCTTTCTAAAAACAGCTGATAGCCTTCATCACAAAAAGTGACAAAGGGAACAAAACCAACTTGGGAAGTAAAAATCACCAAAGAAGAAGACGAAGAAGAAGAAAAGGCTTTCAACTGCTTTGACAATGACTCAAAGAACTGTGTTAGGTACAGCACTGTTTAATATGTTAGCAAACAGGAGAAGGGGCTTAAAAATTCAGCCAATACCCCTGGAATTTGATACAATTATTGAGACTTCTCCGGTATTACGAGAATATTATGAACCACTTCAGAAGGGTCGAATAAACGAACTAAATAGGCAAGGAGATGGCAAATAAAGGTCACTGGAGAGCGAGAGAGATGTGAATGCATATTAGAAGGAATTTCTCCCATGCATCTGTGCTAAAAGGCCAGCAGTGCCACCGCCTTGGAGCACACACAAAACGTGTTTGGGGGCAGAGCTGGGAGAGCCCCGGTAGGAAGCAGAGCTCTTGTGTGGATCAGGACCTCCACTGGGTTTGTGGCCGTTGTGGGGGGAGGTGGAAGGGGCTGGAACCGGGGGCAGCTGGCTGACAATCTGTCCATGTGCAGGAGCAGGCAAAGAAATAAAGCAAAACAAAACAAAACAAAACACGTTCCTTCTGCTTCACCGTGAGCAGCTCGAGCACGGAAAGCGAGACGAGGTGCAGACCAAACCAGGAGAGAGCCAGGCCATCAGGATTTCCTTTGGTAAAGGAGAGATTTGGCCTTCCTGCTCAGCACAGCCCAAAGAATTGCAGCAATGAAAGGGGTCCCAGAAGAGGCCACAGGAATGATTTGCTGGCTGAGGAGAGAGCAGAGGGAGGATCACCTCCAGCTCCCTGCAGGAGCCCAGCTGGCACCAGGAGACCCTGGTAAGGAGCTGTGGAGAATCACCCTGGGGATCACCCTGGGTGACCAGGGGAGGGTCAGAGAAGGAGAAGGAACATGCTGGAGCCGGCAGTGCTCCCAGCCCCAGCTCCCAGTTTTCCTGCAGTGCTCCCATCCCTTGGCCCAGGGACGCTGCAAGCCCTCAGTACCCCAGGACTCACTGTGAGGTCTCCATCCCCTCACATGAGAAACACCAGCCAGCACAGAAGAGTTTGAAGCCTGTTTCAGGGCATTTTCAAACGCCTTCCATTACTGTAGCTGAAGTCCAGAGATGCTGGAATAACATTGGCTTCATTTATGTGAAAACAGGGGCGTCGTGCAGGCAACACAGCAAGTTTTAAGACTAAACAAAATGGTTCTATCTTCATGACGGAAAAAATAACATTTTATCATAACTAAGTTAGTGACAAACCACAAATTGTTCAGTATTTTCTGCTGTAGCAAGCAGACACAGAACAGAATAAGAAAATCTGCGTGTTTCACATTATGGTTTTATGTATTGTGCATTGAGCTCGCCTAAGAGCTAAACAGCGTTTGATTTGTGCCTAACAATAAACAGAAAAAGGATTGCCAATTAAGAATGTGGGGCAGCTATTTTTAACGAAATGTTTTTAAACTTTGGGCGAAGTACGAGAGAAAGGCAGTGCCATCTGTCGGGGAAACGCGGCCGGTTCAGGAACAGCGCTGCTGCGCCCTGGGGAGAACAAAAGCGCGGCCGGGCTCCCAGCGCCTCAAAATTGGGGTTTTTCCATCTCCTCCTCAGAGAAAGCGCACCTTACTACAGGTTTAGGTACTGCTTTTAGCTGCTGCTGAAAGAGGACGAGCAATTTCAAGAGCTGCTCTTCTGGATGGGTACTTCAGCTGATGCTGTTAAGTTGCAGTCAGAAAGGACAAAGAAAAGTGTATTTATTGTATGTGAATAACAGGAAAGTTCAAAGAACATGATTGTCTTACAGACAGCCACAGGCAGAACTCTCCCTTGTTTGCTCTAAGAGACATGCTGCTGAGAGATCTCATTTATTACATTACCTAAGGTACTTGCCTATTCAGGAATCACCGACCAGTTCAGGAATTGTCTTCTGGACTGCAGCTACCCCCACTGCCGATGGGAGCCCAGGGGATTTACCTGCCTAGCTCAACCACCAGCCTGCCAGCTGGCTGTGGGTGGCTGGGGCTACTGGCTCCCCCAGACCACCTGGTCCATTCAAGCCACCCTGCCTTGATGTGGGATAAACTTTTGGTGCCCAAGAGCAAGGAGAGGTGAAACACTCCAGGTGGATTCCAGCGCGGACTGTGGCAGCCAGCAGCTGTGAGCTGTGTCCACCAGCCCTGGGCTCCTCTCCAGCAGCAGGTGCAGATGCCTGGGGACAGGACACGGGGCACAGGGCAGGGGAAGTCGCAGCAGGGCAAATCCACACCACTTCTGGCCACCCCAGCAGGCACAGAGGCTGTTCCTTCCTCCTTGTCCCGTGAGTCAGCACTCCTGATGTCAAAACTCTGCACTCAAATGGAAACACGCAGCACTCCTGCATGGGAGGAAGGGAATCTGAGCTCCACAAAGGGCCAGGCTGTCAAGCTTAGGTGATCCATCAAAAACTAGGGCTTGGGTGGTTTTTACTCAGCGTTTCCACGCTGTGGATTTCACTTCAAATTTGTGATTTCACTTTAAATATGCAGCAGTGGTAGCAAAACGCAGGTTTCAATTGTTGCGCTGAATTTGAAAGGCAATGTATTTAACATTTAAATACACTGCATGCACCTTATGAATTATTTACTTACAGCAGCCTTTCTGGAGATGCAGGGGTATTCTCACACCCACACATGCATAGCAGCACTACCAGATCCCTGTGCATCAGCTGAGGCTCCCAGCTAATGATGCTGTTCTGTAGCTACTTAGCATGTTGCTGTTTTCATTTCCAGGCCAGGGTGGGTGGTGAGGATCAAATATGGACATTTTTGTGCCCAGTGAGGGACTGACACATCAGCTAGGATCACGTTGATGGTTATTCAACACAACTGCAGTAGCCTCTATTTTTGCTCCATTCCCACAGCAGCAATAAAACAGTGGCACAGAACAGAAAGTGACACACCAGATACATTGAACAGCAGCTGCCCTTAAAATCCCAGCAGCCCCCACGGACTGATTTGCCATTTGCAAACACTACCTTCTTTTTATTTTTTACCCCTTCCTCTACTGAGGGGGTCTAATTAAAAAAAGAGGGAGGAAAAATGGGATTGTGACAGCAGTAAGAGCAAAAATACATCACCATGCTGGGGGAGATGCATGGAAAGGAATGCATCAGTGAGGTGTTTCCTTTAAGAAAAAATTATCAGGAATAGCAGGTGAACAATCTCGTGCTGCACTGTCCAGTCTTTGCCTAATTAGTAAAAAAATTCACTTTTTAAGCAATACCAAAGCGAGCACTTGTGTATAAAAGGCAGGTAAGTAGAGAAAGCACATACCAAAAGTGCCCTTGGGCAGGATTAATGTATGGACAAGCTTTTGGAAAAGCATATTTTTCTGTTTTAAACAGGTAAGTGTATTTTGAACCAAGGCAGGAAGACTTATTCTCACGGTGTTTCCACACTGCCCTGTTCTAAGTACTGCATGTCATAAGATGTGGAATGAAAAAAGCACTTTGCTGCTGCCAAAGGGGAGAGGAGAACACAAAAGTACCATTTCACTTGTAAGATGTGCACTCTGATATTTTTTCCAGCTGAACTCTGTAAGTGTGCAAAGTCCAAGAAACAGAATATTAATCTTTGATGAAGCAAACCTAAAATTGTATAGGCTTGGATCACAATCATAATTATATTGTATTCAAATGCCAGGGCTCCTGTCTCAATAAATGCACTTAAAGTATTCTGTAGAACAGAATTCCATGGGGAGACTGAACTAACTCAAGATGATATAGAGGCAAACCAGAACCAGAACTGGAGCTAAAAATAATCCATGACCCAATCACTGCATAGCTTGTGATAGGAGCCCTTTTTCTCATAACATATGTTCACAGATATGTCATCATCATCTGTTGTCAGACTAGTGGCAAATAAAGACTTGCACATTTTCCTACACTTTTCACATCTCTGCTTCTTCCAGCAGCAACATTGCCTGCTTGCCTTTTATTCCCCATGTCTGGCACGTTCTAGTAATTTTCTGTCATGCTAAGATCTCGTGCCCTCAATATTTGTTTGCCTGTCTTTTTAAAACAGGTATATAGCAAATTCCCTTCTTTTCCTCCCCCTCTTATTTATCTGCATTACATTTACTTACTTCTTCTGATTTAGGAAGGGCAGGAATCCCTTTCCTGCACACACCCCCAACAGTTTCAGACTTGAGTCATCCTTTTATTTAATATCAACAAACAAACCAGCCAAATTCGATGCTGCATGATAATGCAGCTACCAGCACAGCAGAGCCCAGCTAAAAGGGTTGTCCCCAGTACCTCCAGCCAGGGGACCTGGAAATAAAATACCTCCCAGCTTCTCTGACTGTTTGCCTGTGAGTCAGGACGAGTCCAAAGTCTTAATCTCCTTTTATTCTTTGATATTCCCAGGGAGAAGGCCAAGGTGTGTGCAGGTTAGGAACATGCCAGAGCATGCTGTAAATGTCTGGATGATCTCAACAAGAGGGGACTGGGAGTACAAAGTACAGGCATAGAGTGTGACATGGATTTTGCTATTTCCAGCACTGGAATGGGGCCTTTTTTGGCCAAAATATAGGAATTCACAGTACAGAAAATTAATTTCTGAAGTGTGAGAGCTAGTGAGCATTAACTAGCATTAGTGACTTACACCCACTACTAGAATTTTGTCGTCATACCCAATAATATTTTGAGTTTTGCTCAAAAATCTGTTATCCTATGAAGTCCTGGATCAGGAAGCAAGGTAAATAAATCTGTGCAGAACTTCCCACCTCAGTGGCATGACCCAAGTGATTAAAGACAAAACTCTGTTGAGACATGTGTGCTGTCAAAGCTCACAATAGGTCAAACCCATCCACGAGGTGAAGTTCTCATTTACCTGAGGGTTGATGCACCAACCATGCAGATTTTAAGGCTGTGAGTTAAATTTCCCTGATGCTGATGGGAATTTTAACCTCAGTCAAGGAAGTGTCCAGGCCTGAAGGAGCCTAAAGACACCAATAATCACTAGCAGGTGATGATTGTCTGTGCTGAATGATCCCATTTAAAATCCTGCCAGGCATCTATTTGCCTCTTCAGCTCCTTAGTTACTTTTGTGTATCTGGCCTTTGTTATTTGGAGAGTCTTTGGTTTATTCTTCTTTCTATAGTCTTTTGTCTTTGAAGGATTGATTTATTGCTATCTGATATGAGCTACATAATCCAACAAAAATGCCTTGTCTCAACAGTTTATAGTTCTGCTTAAGATTTATGTTTCATCCATCCTTCCAAGGAAAGTACTTGCTTTTTCTTCTTTACAATTTTAAATGTTTGCCTATTCAGAAATGAAATCCTCTCTTAGGAAAGGAAGTTAAGCTGAAGTCTGAATCATTTTAAGCTCTGAGCTGGCTCAGTTGAGGATGTGCTTTTTGTAACATAAAAACACACACAATTCCCTGCTGCCTGTGTTCCCCAGTGCATTTTTCCTCATGCACTCAGATTGTTCCTACCCCTGCACTCCAGCTCTTCCTCAAAACTTTCTCATTTTTGCCCTGACTTCTCTTTCTTTATTTAAAACGCTGACCAACACAATTTTCATTGGTTTAACCCTGTCTTTGACTCCCTCTTGAATCTCTAGGATTCTTTCTCCCGCACCTTGGCATGAAGGTTCTGCCTTCAGCTTGTGCCTAATTATTTCCTTGGTTGTTTAATCTCTTTCCTGACACCTTTCACTCATCCTTGGTCACACAGTGAAATCCCACACTGCCCTTACCCTGGTTTGGAGCCCTCAGTGTGCTGGAGAATTGTGACTTGCACCAAGAACAGAACATGGTCTGAATATTCTGTGAACCAACAAGGCTTTTAGAGGGGGAAAGGGGACATGATCTGGGCTTTTCTTCTGCAGAAGTTCTGGCTGTTGTGTCTGGGAGCGTTTTGCTCTGGAAGATGGTCACATTTTAAGAATCCAAAATAATTTTCAAGGTCCTCCAGCTGGTGGATACACTCAAAGTAAATGCAAAAAGAAGGCCATATATGCAGTGTTCACACCAAGAGAACCCACATTCAAAATGCTGTGGGAGTGAAAAGCTTCTGGAAAATCAGATGACCTTTCTGTGGAGCCTTTTCTCAGCTGTTTGTCTGCACTTTTCTTGCCTCAGCTACTTTTCCACAAAGGCACCAGAAGTTCTTCAGCCTCTACACACCTCAGCAGAAGGCACAGACACTTGATGCCTTTTAATCATCAACCTATTAAGTTTGATACCACTGACCTCTGCAGCAGTGCTTACTAAGCACAAAATATGATAATGTTCAACATTTTGAAGAGGTTTTTTTATGTTTCATTTCAAACCAAGTACTTCTGATTAAGGCAGTCTTCAATTCCTACCACAGTTTACATCTAAACCTTTTTGAGGTTTATTAAAATCTCCTACACCTAAAAAAAAGAGTGGTGAGTAACATTAGGTGTGCAAGCAAATATTTTTAACCCCAGAGCAAAACTGAGATGGGCAGGTAGGCTTTGCTGCTCTCAACTAAGCTACATATGGGATTTGTGATGTGATCATTCACATTTACAATGAGTGTCAATCCAACATCTGCTCCTACCATATTGGACTGTGAATATTTCACATCAAGCACTGAAATCCAGATGTGTTTGTGTCATGAGCTCTATGCACTCTACTTGAAATGATTTGTCTTTAAAAACAGAATTACGGATGCACTCACGCTTGCAGGAGTATCCTGAAATATTCCTGGTGCACAGCAGAGCTTTGGAGGGAGCATTCAGCCACCTGGGCCCAAAGTCCCTGATATTCCAGGCAAGAGGCATGTGCAGATGGGGACTGCCTCCCTTCCCAGTGCAACAGCTGGAAGGAGAAGGCAAACCACCATCACATTCTGCACCATTATTTTCCCTGCTCCCAATCCCCCTCCCAAACCTTTCCTGTGCACTCTCTCTTCTAAGGATACCACAACACTTTATATATGGTCACAAAACCAACAAAAGCCACACTCATTTTATCCTCATATGTCTCCCCACACAGCTGAGTAATTTTAAAATGTTTATTTCAAGCACTACATGTGTGACCTGCTACACTCTATCAATTGCCCTGTCTTATTTCTTTTCTTTACTCTTCAAGTTGAGGATTTCCACCCTGATCACTGGCCTCACCTTCCTTCCCTTATTTAGGGGGAGGGCTGAGAGCTGTAGGGAGCAAGAGGGGCAGGATGGGCTGTGGAGCACACAACACAGGCTGGGCATAAAGCTGGGAGGCTTTTGCAAACTGATTTTATAATGGGCTTAGTTCAAATGCTAAACACAGGGAACTTTCTAACGCTTTAACATCCTGCCCCAAACACAGGGAATATCTCTGGCTGTAAAAGGGGAAAGTTGTTGCTAAGGTTTAACTCATATCAGAATGTTTTAAGACCAATGGTTACATTTTTGTTTTCTTCTACCACCCAGCCTGGGTTCATGTGCACATCTGCAAGAGCCACACATCCACATGTTCACCTGGGTATGGAATCAAACCTGGATGTCTGGACACTGCTCCTCAACTTCCACCAAAAACTGAGATATTCACAGATTTGACCAGCTCTGGAGTTTGAGGCATTGCTGCCTTCAGAGGGATGGGGAGGGAGCTCGGTGCCCTGGGTGGGGTAAAACAGAGAATTTCTCTCTGTCTGCCATTAGCACAGCCCAGCTCTGAAACTCCCTGTGCCAGAGAGCTTAAAAAAACTGCACTGAGGAGGGGGAAAAGACAGCAAAGAGCACAGGGAAGTGCTCACCATAGCCAGGGGACTTACATTTATCCATCTGGATTACTCCTGTGGTTATTTTCCTAATTCTGCTCTATAAAACATTCATTGGGTCACCTTGTTTAGATGTGTGTAACTTCAGAGTATGTTCCTTGTTCTTTAAAGTACCTGGCACTTCCCATATTCTAAGGAGAATTCGTATTTTTAAACACAAGCCTAAGCAAAGGTGCTCTTAAGTAAAACAACTACAATCAATCAGGAGTATTCTGACAAATAAAAAAATCTCAGAAAAATACTAATTCATTGACTCCTGCCCTTCCTATTCTATTTTTTTTTTTTTTTTTGGTTGGGAGAAGGTCAGAGAAATATTTTTTGGAACTATAACTTTTTGTAAAGAAAAAGAGCTATATAGAATAAAGACACTACTGTCTTTATTCTATATAGAATAAAGCTATATAGAATAAAAAAAGCTATATAGAATAAAGATATTCACCTGAGACACAAGAGACCCAGATTCAACCTGGAGCTTTATCTGATTTAGTTTTGGCCTCAGCAAATCCCAGGTGAATGTCATGACCAACTGCATACATCTCAGCCTTTGGTACTGGCCCAGGGAATTCAGGGAGCCCAAGACATTAAAAATGTTCCTTGGAAACTCATCAGGAACTCAGGACAATGGCAGGAGTGGGGTCAAATCTACACAAAGAATGGGAAAGAAAAACAGGTGCAAAAACCAAAATTGCCAAAAGGAAATCAAAGATCTCATTTTACCACATGTCAGTCAGAAAATGCTGTGTTCCACTACTTATAAAACCTGGTAAAATGGAATATTATCTTCATGAGGTCTGAAATCCCCATTTATGATAAATAAGCTTTAAACCATCCTCTTGATTAAAAAAAAAAAAAAAGAAAGAAGAAAGAAAATAAGGACCATCAAATTCTGATATCCCCAGGTCTGAGGAAAACTCCCAGTGACTTTATTGAGAACTTTGTCTCGATGAAGAGAGATTTTGGAGTTCAGGAGGTGGCCCTGAAATTTCAGGGTCAGATCTCTTCAGCACCTCAACTGAACACAAAACAGCCAAGCTCAGAGGGATCACCCAGGACTCTGAAATTCTTCCCCTAAGGCATCATGCAGCAATATAA
This sequence comes from Molothrus ater, assembly GCF_012460135.2. Taxonomy (NCBI): domain Eukaryota; kingdom Metazoa; phylum Chordata; class Aves; order Passeriformes; family Icteridae; genus Molothrus; species Molothrus ater. The sequence continues at coordinate 4,873,222 of NC_050483.2, read as the reverse complement.
AAGTCACAAATACAATGTGAGATTTGCCAAGTCCTGGGTTCCTTTCCTGCTCCAGACTGTGGTGCCATCACACCCAACGCCACTGAGGGCTCAGGAAATGCCACGAGATGCCAAAGTCCCTGATTTCTCAGACTCTGCATTTCCCACGCTGCCTGGATGTGCCTGTCACTGTTTTCCTGCTTGATAACTGCAGGAATGAGAATATTAGGAGTGGCAGAATAATCAGTGACCACTCTGGGCACTCAGCCTGTCACAGCTGAAAACTCATGAATGAGCTGCAGTGGGTCAGTGAGGAGCTCACACATCAACCAGAGCACGAGGGCTCTTCCTCCTCACAAACCCACGACAGAAATGAGAGCCACACAATTAAAGAAATAAAAAAAAAAATTAAATTTAAAAAAAATTTTTAAAAATTAAACAAATTTTAAAAATCTCAAGCCAAAACCCAGCAAGAAGCAAAACCCACACAACAAAGATCTATTCAGCACAGTGAAAATATAACAGAATATTTGCTTGTTCTTTAGACACAGGTACCAGGCAGGTATTGCACTAAAGAGATTTTTTTTTTTTTTGCAAAGTCATAGCAAGGATGAGACCTTTTCTCCCACAGTGAATCCAAATATCAGATGTCCACAAATCCTTGTAAATCTCATCAATAACTATTTAAAAATAAATCTATCTATTTCAAATCCCACAAGTACAAGTAAATGAATTCAAATGTTCCCATTGCTCAATTAAATCTCATCCAGAGATGGGTCTGGGCAGCCATGGCCCCAGTTCAACAAACCACTTAAGCATATGCTTAAAACAAGCTCTGGATCAATTCCCAGTGAGGATTAATGCATATTCGTAAATGCTCACTCCTTTGGAGACCACAGAATGAAATATTGCTGGAAAAGCCTTAAAAAGTAAAAGCATAATTTTAGTCACTTGTTTTTAAATTAGCTTAAGCCACACTGAATATTCCAGGCTCAGCAAACTCTCCACAGACAAATGCTTATTTTCATTCCACAGCACCTTGTGCAAGGAAATTAAAATTTCAGGATGCAGCACGGGGTGGCCAGAGGGAGAGATGAGGACAGAAGGTGGAGGTTAATGCAGGAGGACCCCTCTGAGGTTTCCAAGTACATTATAACAGAAAGCACACAGATAGCATGGCCCAGCCAGTAAATAATGATAGATCAATCTACTGCTATTTCTGCAGCTCTGCAAGATGTACACATCCCGACACTCCTGTTTATGTATTAAATTGAGAATGTGAATTGATACAAAGTGAAATGTTTTCTTTCCCTCAAGCCCCTTTTGTGCCTAGATGGATGGATGTTCACACTCTGCTTTTTTCCTTTGGTTAACCAGAGAAATAAATTCTTGATTAGACCCACATTATTCTTGTTTTGCAGGGAATTTTTTTGCCTACACATACAAGTCCTGCTGGGGTAAGCCAGCAGAGACCTATTGACTTAGTGTCGTGGCAAATTACATGGCCCTACAGTCAGCTGAAATATTAACTCAAGGGACTGATATTTTCACTGGATCAAAGACCCACTAATGAGAAACAGAACACCGGTCCTCAAAGAGGCTTTAAAAAGTTAGAACAAAAACACAGATCAGTTAATAACACTGCAAAAGTTGCAGTAACTTCCTGACAGTTTGCTTGCCTCCAAACCTCTTAGCCCTGATTTATTAACATCAGCTGCTGTGCCAAGTTGGTGTCATAAAGGATAGATGCTGTGTGCCCACGCTCTGCTTGGAACTGCACAAACATGATCATCAACTCCATTTGACATCATAATCAAAACAATGAAAAGAAGCTAAAGGTGGCAGGTAATATCCAAGAAAATGTATTAAGAAGCTCTGTCTACATTAGGAAAAATAAAATTTGTCTCCACTGATGGAGGGAAGGACCTGTTTTTTAAAGGAATTCAGGTGCTTAAAGGAGCAGATGGGTGCACAGTGGGATTTTTAGAAGCTCTTTGAGATGGCAACTCCCACTGAAAGCACTGTGTATTAGGCAGCTAGGTATTTTGGAAAATTCACATTACCTGCATCTTTAAGCACCTAAATACCTTTAAATATTTGGCCCAAAGACAGCTTACTGTAACGTCATAGGAAACAGAATAGTCCCTGCTCAAGGGAAAATAGTTTATTGTATGGTCGATTAATTTTCTAGCGAGAGGAATCCGTACAAGCAATTTGTGAGAGAAATTAGGCCAGAACTCCTGAGCTATGGCTTCTGAACAGTATTTTGTAATTGAAATGAGAGATCTGGTACACCAAGAATCTGTGGGCATTTTTTTTTTTTTGCAGGACCATAAGAGAGATAATAGCTGTAGAGGTAAGGTGCTCACCTTAAGCCGGAGCATGCCGGGCTCCCAATCCCATGGAAGGGGGGAAGATAAATGTGGTGCCTGGGTGTTTGTGAAGGCAGGCAGGGGCTGGTAAGTGCAGGGGCTACAGGAGGGACACACTCCCTGTGGAGAAGGCAGGCAAATGGTCAGAGGAGTCATTTGTCTCTTTGGTCTGGGACAAAGACACTGGCAGGCACAGGTGGTGTCCCAAGGAAGCTCCGGAATTCCAAACGTGAACGTGTCAGGTTTTTCAGGACATTTGTGTCCATCACTGTGAAGGGAAGGGGGCACTGCAAGTCTTACAGAGGTGAGGCACTGCTCCTGATGCCTCAGGTTTCAGCTTTTATATTTCTCCCATTCTGTGCTGCTTTAGTGTGTAGTTCTGAGCTTCATATTAGAGGATGGTGAGCTCTGTGCACAGAGCAGGGAGACAAAACAATTCCTGCTCCAGCTGGGCACCAAGGACAAATGATCCCAATCTCAGCCCAAGAGCACAAACCCCGTGGGCTGGAGAGAGAAAAACAAGCAGGGTGGGACTGCAGGGGCTAAAGCTGGAATGGGACAATGAACTGCAAGATGCAAATGGAGCAGAACTGATCCAAGGCAGAGAGCCCGGGAGTGCTGGGGCATTTTGGGGCCATTTTGGTTCATCTTGGGTGCAGGCCCTGGCTGGGCTCTGGTGCTGCCCAAGGTGGATCCATGGAGGAGATGCTTTGAATCAATCCCTGCTTCATTCTTTAGCTCTGTCCTAGGGCAGCTTCCCAAGGCATCGTACCTTCCACAGAGGAGGCAAGTAACAGTTCCAGTGCCACATTGTGCCACCTTCCAGTTGCAGAAGAAGATTTCTCCTGCCTCACCAATCTGTGTATCCCATCCAAGCCACTTCATTTAAAGTGGAAAAAAACAAGCAGTGACAGAACAGGGCCCTTAGAGTAAGGCTCCCAGCATAATGCAGCCACAAGAATTTAACAAGTGGGATTTACTTAACTGGTCACTAAGTGTTAGCATTGCTCTAAAGATATATGGCTGAAAGTGTTTCTCTGACTATAAAGAAACAGAACCCAGGGAGCAGAGAAAATGCCTGGCAAGCAAACTCTCTCCCTTTTGTTTAATAGCTCTCTTCAGAATGGTAAGCCTAGAAAAAAGCTTCATTAAAGTTAATGGACAAATCTTCCACAGAAAAATTAAGCACTTGATTTTTGGTCTGAGCATGCAAAATTTCTCTTCCTTGCTGGGTTCACCCCAAGACAGCAACGTTCAGCCAGAATTACATAAATATTGTCAGCTCTCAGGCTGGCTTTGTGTCTCAGAGCTGATGAGTGACTGGCAGAGGTCAGGGACCAGGTTCACCAGCCCTGTAAGTGGGAACAGCTTCACTGAAGCCAGTGGGAGGCCTGAGCACATTACAGGAACCTTCCATAAATAGAGCAGAGCTGTGTCCATTTGTACCAGAAATGGCTGCAAATTGCTGCCAGCAACGAGGCAGAGAACATTTTTCACCCTGTTGACTTCAGGCAACCCATTCCTGAAGATGCCATACAAAAATACTGCCCCCAAGTCCTTCTCTAGCTACTGCCCTGCCCCCTAACATTTAAAACCCCTTCAAGACCCCGAAGCCAACCAGAGCTATGCCCCCAGTGTGCAGCTGTGCTTGCTTTTCAATAGGTGACTCAGGCACAGATTGCGACCTTCACCAGGTCCCAGGGAGCTGATGGGGAGACACAGCAAGGTGCTGGGACAAACAAAGGTGAAAATCATCCCTTATCTAAAGTATTTTACACTCAGGCTTTACCCAGATTGGGTATTTCACAGAAGAAATGCTTTAAATAGGTTCTTTATACATTCACAGTACAGACAGAAAACTTAAAATTAAAAAAAAGCTCAGCTGACAACACATGCTGCCATTTTAGATGATATTTGTGGGCAGATAAAAAAGGATAAAAATTCTACCCCAAGTCAGGCAAAGCTGCAGCTAAGGGCGGGACTGTGCACAGAGACAACTTGCACTCTAGTACCACACCTGAGGTGAGACACAGCAAACATCATCTGCAGTTCCCATCTGGGTGTTGCCAAGTGTAAAAACAGCATTTGAGATGTCCTGTTCTTGCCAGACACGAGTGATGCAATCAAAGATAAAGGTCCCTGCTGTGAAGGCTGCAGCTCATAGAGGGAGCACAGTGTAACAGAGCCCACTTACACAACATGACACTGCTGCCTGCCCTTGGAACAAGGTTGGCAGAGACCCCTCTGGATGAACAAGGAGCAACAATTCCTCATTCATGGACTGTTTCTGAAACTTCACATATTATCTTTATTATAATATCAGGATGATACTGCTACCTGCTGTTTATTCAAACTAATACAGTTAAGATTAGAAGAATAGATGGATTTTGATGTAAAAGTGACCTGTTTTGGCAATTTTCAACAGCACGTGAGAAAAGTGCATTGTGTGATGGCTTCTTTGGTCACTTTTTCTTCAAGTGCAATAGCAGGAAATTCAGCAAAATACTCCCAGAGAGATTTCAAAAATCTGAGAGAATTTAAGGGATCTGTTGGTGGCACTGTCAGGCTGCTCAGCAAAACACACAATATTTTAATACTGACTTATAAGCAGAGACCAAACAATATGATTCTGAGGATCCTCCTATGAGGAGGCTGAATATTTCTTTAGTCACAAGGAAAATCTGCCCTTTGACAGAAGAAAAATTTAAATTTTGGGAGAGTTCAACTTAGCAAACCTCATGTTTTTCCCATCAAAATTAAGGGGAAGAAATGCAATAATTTGCTGTACAAACTCAGCAGTCCAGACTGACAGCTCTAGGTGCACTACAGGACAGAATGGAGTGCACAAGGACCTGATGTTTGTGGCTTTCCATTGTGATCCTCAGCATCTGCTGAAGTTTCTGCAGAGTTATTCTAATTTATTCCCCAAAACACACTGACCCAAACAGACTGTAGAGTTCTAAAAGTTCATGTCCTGGCTGATCTCCTGAAGAGAGTTGCTTGAAGCTTTTTAAAGTTGAGCTTCATGTTTCAGAATCTCCCCACAACGCACAATCTAGATAACCTAGACTCCAAATGTTTCACGTTTTACTTTCAAATCCCAAAATTTGTTAACACTGGCTGTAACAAAATATCCATATTGGTGACATTGCAATCCTGGAAAATAATGCACACCTCCCAAGAGCCTTTAAATATGGAGATGAGGATGTATGAGCCCACAGCACACCCAGGGAAATGCTATTTGCTAATAACAGAAATGTTATTTGCTAATAACAGCTTTCATTCCCCAACCCAGCTCAGGACTCCGCTCCTTGTGAGCAATCGAGGTCCCTGCAACTCTCATCTTCAATATTCTTGCACTTTGGGACAGCTTTTTGTTCTGCTCCTCCCACAAGCGCTTTCTTAGATGAAATAGTAAATATTACTATTAATTGTAACCTTCATTTCCAGGGAAATGGAAAAATGCTGATATCCATCATGCTAATCCCTGCACTCTGCTTAACACCACAGTGAGCCAGTGCAAGAATTAAAAGTGATCAGTGTAATTGTTTCAACATTAGATGCAGAATTTCAGATCAGAAACTGAGCAGCAGCAGAGATTGCTGGAAATTCAGTGTTAAGTATCACCACCCTTGCCTGTAGGTAGAGTTCTGAGAGAGAAGATAATATTCTGATTCAATAATATTCTGATTCATGGAGTGGTAAAAGCACTCCAGCATTTTCCAGCAGGCTTCTCTGCAGAGCTACCATGCCTAAAGTGAACTTGAAAATGTGTTCTTCAACAACTCCACAATAAAAGTGAAGGGAAAATGATTTTACTGCTTTTTTCCAAAGCATGCTGGCACCACGTGACTATTTTTTGTCACATTGATTCAAATTCATTTCTTCCCCTGAGAAGTATAAGAATTCCTCAGCTTTCCTTACCTGATTTTTGCTGTCAAACACATCAGGAAGGATGCACCTCTCCATAATTCAAATGTTTTCCTGCCCACCTAAATTGTGTGTCTCTTTTCTGGATGTAACATAGGAAGAATGGGATGTCTGGAAGGGAGACTTGCCCTGGATGTCCTTACAAGGCAGGTGCACATGATCACTGAAGGGTAAGTCCCACACATAATTCTTCTGTCATCAATTTCCTTTACATCTCCATGCCTCATGACAGCCATTTTAAAGGCCTTGTCCACAGGGAATGCTGCCATGAACTTCCTTAGACTCTGCAAGGAGTGACAGGAAATCCATACCTCCAAGAGTAAGTAATTCCAGCTGTTCCAGGAGAAAGCAAAATGGCAAATTCATGCTCTTCAGGAGCAATAAAACAAATCCTGATTTAGATCATTTTCTTAGCACAGGAGTTGAGTAACAACTTCACATTTCTGTGGAAGCAAGTTACAATCTCACATATTTCCATTTGCCTTCAACGACTTCCAGGGAGCTGATAAGAAGCTCTGTTGATAGCAAGAAGTTGGTGTGTCAGACAGCAATTGCTAGAAAAGAGTAGATGTTCATCTCTGTGCTTCACAGATCTCTAGTTTCATAGATCTCTAACAGGCTGTGGACCCTGGAGTTTGGATGGGTGTGGATTTTTGGTTATTCTGACTGTCCCCAGTGGTACAGATAAAACATTATTTGTGCCACATTTTCAGGGATTAGGGCTCTGCAGCTCTGCATCTCTACCCTTTCCACTCCAAATGTCACACACTGCTAAAGAAAATCTGTAAAAATACCTAAAATTCAGTCTGCAGCACTGGATTGCTTCTAGATGGCAGCTTTCTGAAATATCTTCACCCTGATATGCTGTGGTACCCACTGCAGGTTGTAAACAGCAACAGAGATAAGGACAAAAAAAAGAAAAGAGGTACTATAAAAATATTGAAAAAAAAAAAAAGTGACAAGGATGGAAAGGAAAGCTAAGCCAACAGTTAAAGGAAGATGTTCTTACCCTGATAAACTGGGGGCTTCTGATAAGAGTTCACAACTGAGTGGTGTGAAAATATGTCATGGCTCTGCTAAAGAACTGCTGCTTATTTTGTTTGCCCAGCTTCCCCAGGACTGTGCAGAGTGTACAAAACACATTCTCTGTGCTGGATCACCAGTGGGCCAAATTCCCATTGTTCACTGAGCAGCCACTGAGCTGTCCCCTTGCTCTGCTGCCACATTTGAACCAAACCAAACCATCTCTAAACTTCATTGTAAACATATGGATGCCTCAGAATAAAGTTATATACAAGTAGGTGCACAAAGGAGGTGCTAAGCTTGTTTCTTTCCAGGATAAACATGGTGGAGGGGAGTGTGTGTGGGGAAACTACAAATCTTGGTCATCAATTAAATTAAATGTCAATCCCATCAACAGAAAAAAAGGAGAGGAGAAAGGAAAATAAATAATAATTTTTTCCCATTCTTTTTCATATTCTCTCAGCATTCCAGAATTTCTATAATGGAGATTTACCCTCTTTTAAAAGAAGAAACTTCCTAAGATATCTGACTCTATGAGATTTTTTCAGGCTTATCATTATTCAAACAATTTCTCATCTAGTTAAACAACTGCATATTTTAGAAACCTGGCATTCAGTGCTGCATATTATTCCTTGATGCTCCCAGCAAATATAAAGTTATGACTGTATGGGAAAAACCCACGACCCCAAAAAAAATCCCTCTCAAAACCTGGAAACAGGTAACTGTGCTTGAGAGATGCTACTTCTGTCTTTCTTTTCCTTGCCCTCTTTAGAAAAATCCAACCTTGACACAATCTTGCCACTGCCTACTGAAGGGGCTGAAGCCCCTTTTGTTAAAGTCAGAGAGAATCAGAATAAGGCTTTAAAAAAACCTGGGAATAAAAATAAAACAATCACCCAGCAAACAGGGTAAAAAGGAATTGCAAGCAAGTATTTGTATCAGTAAACTTGAAAACCATCATCTGCTGTCTTCACTTAATGTCAATAGTTACTGATGTCCACTTTCATAAATATCATCCTGTAACTGGCTTTTCCTCCCTTTCCACACACTCCACCCCTCCCCCTCAACGAGCACTCAGTTGTAATGCACGGGAAAATTGAGCTTGGGAAGCAAATTTCAGACTGTGCTGGCAAATCTTAAGAGACTTCCACACAGTGCTGGCAATTTACACTGATAGCTAATTTGGCCATTAAAGAAGTTATTCTGGTCAATGAATTAGTTTGTTTACAAGTAAAAGGAAGTAGTAACTGTGACCTAAAGTGCTATTTGAATATTCCTTGTTTACAAACTCTGGTTCAGCAAAGCTTACACTGGTTACATTTGATTGGAACTGATTCCGTGGTGCAACCCAAATACAGGTTATTTGTGTGTATCTGACTAAAATAACACATTTTGCTAATAAACTGTAACACTGTACCTCTTTTCCCCCAGATCTTTAAGGGAAAAAAAAGAAATAAAATCCATAAATATACATACATTGCTGATATGCCTGAAGGCCAAATGAATATACTTAGTGTTACTTGAAATAAGGCAGGGGAATGCTGCTGAAATCTTCCTGAAGGAGCCAGCAAAAGGCCTGAGGAGCAGAACACAATAAGCGTTCAAAACCATCTCACAATGTAATAATCAATGTGTAATATGAGCTAGGGGTTAGTTAAATAAAATGTGAAAGCTGTATTAATGAACCCTTTCGCTGTCCAACACAGCATTTCATTTTCTTTCATAGGCTGCATAATGCAGGGCTTGGGAATAAATTATAGATGAAACCCCCATCATATGTTTATAAATACACTAACATTAGCATTTTACTTCCTCATAAATCTGCACCAAACATTCAGGCACAAGATAGAAAGCCCTGTAAAACAATGATATATTCTCTGCTTGCAAGACTTGCCTAGTGGCCCATTCATTTTTACCGCTGTTCTTCAAACATTACTTCCTTCGCTCATGCCCCCTCATTTAAAATCCATTTTAATTTAAAGATGTTCCACACGGTCCTAGTGGTACATTTACTCATCCTGGTTATACATCATGGAGCAGGGAAAAGAAAATTGTTTAATCTAGAGATACGGTTCACTGTGGTCACCACTGAACAGTGGAGTAATTACCAGATCAGCTCTGCTAAAAATGCACTCAGGGTGTTCTGTGACCTATCATCTTCTAATCTGCATAGTGAAGTATAGCTTCATAACTATAAATTGCTGACTTAATTAAAACCAGGACCTTTCTGTCATTTAATTACAGGGAGAAAGGTTATTGCTTAAATGCAATTTTCCAAATGTGATTTCTTAACAGTTATTAACTGCTTCACCATCATTTATTGTTTCAGATTTTTCAATTTGAAAATAGTCCCTGTGACAGAAGTAATGACTTCATGAAAAACTCAATCTAGATGGAGCTGAGCAGACCCATTTGTTTCTCGTAAGTGGAGCAGACAGAAAACTTGAAAATGTCACAGGAGGATGCTGTGATTGCTCCACTTTACAGGAGTAATTAAAAACCAAGAGGTTGTATTAAAGGTGAAGAGAGGAGGTTTATGACAATTTCCAGGTTTTTCCCCTTGCCAAAATATTGTCTGTGCCTTTTCAACTCTGTTAGGAAAGGTTTGGATTAATAATTAATAGTTTATCCCAATCCAATGCACAATACTGGCACCAGCGCACTAAGATAAGCTCTGCAGTTTTCTATTCATCTGCCAAGAACCTCCTTAATTTGAACATAAGCAAGTTCCATGCAATTTCCCTCTGCATATAAAGCTTTTTATTCCCGAGAATTGTTGTTTCCATGAAGTAAGCGCATTTAACTAAAATTTGAAGGTCTAAGACAGACCTACTCATCCAAGAATGGACTTGATTCTGCAAGGCCACTTTTGTATCTATCTGAGTTCCATGAGAAAAAAAAAATCAGCATCAAGACCTCCCCTGCAGAGTGCTGCTTGAAATTCTGCTTAAAGGACTAACCCCTGACCATTATAACTCACAGGAGCAGCTAAAACCTGAAAGCCCTCTTGCAGGGTACTGCAAATACAAGGAAAGGTCCCTTTCCCAATAAAAGAAAAAAGACATAAAAAAGAGGGAGAAGAAAAAGAGAGGGGGGGGGGGGAAAGAAAAATAAGAGGAAAAAGAGATAAAGAAAAAAGAGGGAAAAGCGAAAATATAGGAGGCAAAAAAAATTTAAAAAAAAAAAAGAAGAGAGAAAACACAGATGCTTGTTGTTGCCAGGACAACAATTTCTTGCTCCCAATAAGAACATATTTTTAATCTAAATTTTCCTTGCATCCCCTTTTGTTTAATTAACAGTCCTTCCAAGATATATGTGAATTGTAGATGGAGGAGGGTTTGCAGATCAAGGGAAGTTTATTGTTCAAGAATACCAGAGGAAGAGAAGAAGCTTTCTACCAGGCAGTCACACTCTCCTTTCCCCCTGCGGTGAGCCTCCACACTCCCAGAAAGTTTCCCTGCCGTCACTGATGGGGGCTGTAAGGTATCACAGGAGCTGGATACAACAGGCAGCACTACAGATCCAACCATTTTAAACATCTTTGTGACCCTACAAGCACATTAGAGTCTCCAATTCATTAACCCTGCAACACCCTCATTAGCGAGAAGAGATCTGCTGGCCCAGCACACTGGAGCTGAGGGATCCAGAACCTTCAGCTCCAGGTTAAGACCAGGAAAAGAGAGAACTTATTTCCTGAACAAACAAGCCATAAGGATTCCTTTCCTGCCCAATTTCCCAAAGCATTCTGCTGCACATGGACTAATTGTGAGACTCTGAAACTGAGTGGGGGCTGCTCCTCAGCAGGCAAATTCTGCAGAGCAGTTTGGTGCAGATATTCAGGGTAGGCACAAGCCATGTGGCAATGTTTGCTCTCCCTGCAGCAACACAGCTGAGGGTTGCCCATTCAGAATTTGTTCTGCTTTTGCTGTGAACACAACAACCAAAATATTTTCAAACCCCTTGTCACCTCCGTTCCAAATTGCGTTACTAAGTGGAATACAAGCTTTGGACTCTGCTTTTTCTTATTGTGAGGACAAATCACATTTTTGATTAGTCACCAAACATATGGGGCATTGGTTTTGTTCCCTGACTGGTAGACTTGCATAACTTAGCAATGGAATCAAAACTGTAAACAGACAACATATGTGCATGTACGACGTGCAGCTTGCTTTCAGCTAATGATCAAGCACTCTGGGTTACAGTTTGCCCTTGGCAAGCAATCTGTACTAGCGTAGCTTGAATCCCTACATGTTTACACTCCACACTGGCAGGGGAGTGGCACTGTGGCACAGGGAATAGCACAAGGGAACGTGAATTATATATTTTCAGACTCTGGAGATGGCCTTTGCAAGAATAAAAACTACACGGAGAGAAAAATCAAAGAGAGAGAGAGAAAAAACCTGGGAGATTTTAACAGAAAGTGGGAAAAATAAAATGCAGCCACCATAGGAAGAGAACAGGGAAAGCGGGATACAGCCCCAGTCCCTGGAACAAAGATGCAGCAGCTCTGAGCAGAAAGCACCAGGTACAAGCAGTCTTGACCAGGACCCAAGACCTGGAATTTCCTGCCAGGCCAAACCAACATCTTAGAGATGAGAAAGAGATACACTTAGAGATACACTAGATATATACTGTGGCCCTGCCTGTTTATTTATTTGTTACTGCCAATGTCATGGAATTCTATGGTAGGGCTAATAAGTTCCATTATTTTTGGCACCTTTTCCTTATGCAGAGGAAAGTCTCCCCTCTGGCCAAGTGTGCAGGATTTTCTCCTAAAAAGAACAGTACACCTTGCACCCCCATTTAAAATGAAGCTAGAAATTGTACTATAAGGACACCAGTGCAACTAGAGGAGTTTACTGACAATTTTCCAGTCTCAGCTCTACACTCAAAACACTTCTGTGTCCTCCCCAGTGCCAAGAGCTACTCTGCAGGTGGAGGAAGGAAAGCCAGTGCCTGCCACTGCAGAATTCCTGCTGGGTTGTGTCCTGTGCAAGTGGCAGCAGAGCTCCTTATCACCACATCCAGGCTTGGTTTGAGTTTTCATAAAGCCCTTGCACAGAACTCCAAGGAGACTGACATTCTCTAAAAGGGCCCAAAACACACTTACAGAATACAACCATGGGTATCTTTGGTTTCCAACCCTTCTCAAATACTTTTTTATCTCTGATGGCATTGTAAACAGGACTGAGAATCAGAGACACAGTTCCTAATATCAGCGTACAGATCCCCCACAAAGGAGAGAGAACTTCCCAGGCTCTGATCCCTCTTACCCAAGTTTAACTCACATACAAAAGGAAGCAAACATAATAAATTCCATGTGGTATTTTTTATGTACCCTTGCAGCTGCTGAGGTTCACAAGGCAACAGGACACGTAGCACAGTTCAGGGAATTAGAAGGATGAGGAGGAAAGGACAATGACAGTTTCTTTACAAATACTTTAGGACTGAATTCAAGTGAACCCACTAACATCAAACCTGTGTCTTTTTTAACACCTGAGAGATTCTCACAGGTTACTGTAAAGTAGATACTCTTTTAGTGAACACCAAAGTAGTAAGGGATGCCCATAAGTAATTTAAATTTATTGTTTTGCCTTGGATAAGCTGGGGGGCACCAGTGATCTGCTCTGAGGCAAACTCCTTATGCTCACACATCCAGAAATATGCAGCCCTGTTTCACAGACAGAACTGGCTCAACCATGTGAAATAAGACTGAGTTTAGGTAGGCTCTGCCAAAGCAGGTGATACAAGAACCATCACACCACGCTGCCTTACGAGATTCCCACATTTTCCTATGAATACCAAAAATGTGTACTCTCTGAGAAGCAACACCTGGACTTCAAACCACACCATGACAACCAGGACACAGCAGCCATGAGGGTTAATAGCCTGAAAACACAGAATGAGCCCTTTCTGTGATCTCCTACGGTTTGTTCATCTGATTAATTGAGCCCATTCCATTCCCATTTCAGACTATTAAGAAGTCTGTAGCTTTAGCTATTTTTGTCTGCCAGACTCAGCCTGGAGATTTGAGAAGCTTAACATTCGAGCTGCATGTCACTGCAACCATTGTCTCTTGTCACAATTCTAATTCTATGTTCTGATAATAAAATTTCATTAGTGTCTGCACATCCTTTGCCTTACCTTTGAAGCACTGTCTTGTGCTGAAACGATTAGCAGTACTTTACGTCATATCACTTGACTGTTTGACAGCCATTGTGAGTGAGCTAAACGGGGAGAAATTAAAATTTCTGACAATTCCCATTACATCTAAATTGCTGAGAAATTAAGGGATATTTACTTTTACAAATATTAAAGGTTGTTTAAAATGTAAACTGACTTCTTTTTATTAGTAGATTCCACAATGTGCTAATTCAAAATGACTACATGGCCTTATGTGAATAAATTACCAACTCATTTTCCAAAAGCGAAGGACATTTCCTCCAGGCTGCTTTTTGACTGTTTATGTCAGTAGAAAAAGAAAACAAAAAAACTTATGAATATTTCAGAACAGGAGATATTCCTTGGTGCCTGTAATCCGTGCTTCATCTTAACACAATAATGAGGTTATCCCTGTATGATATCATTTTTTTTTAACAACTTAAGAAACAGCATGCCATGAAGCACTGAGTTTATCACATGTCATTAATTTATCTTGGGAGGGGTCCCTCCCTGATCAATGCCTTGAGCCCAGCTAATCCAGACCATCACACCCCACATGCCTGTCCATACAATGACTGAACTTAATTTTGAAAGTAATTTACATTTTTCTGCTCCTGAGGATTCACATTCTCTGGTGGCAGAGTTTCTTCCATGATTTGGTGTCGCCTCAAACCTAAGTGGTCACTGTCCCTGCAGACTCCAAAGGGACATGAGCAAAAGAGGTGGTGAGATGTTTAGCACACCTGCACGAGTTTGTGGGGTCTCACCAGTCAGATTTCAGACACAAATACATTGCTGGAAGTCTTCTAGCTGTTCATTTTACCACCCAGAGCTGTAGCTCAGTTGTGATTTAAAAAGTGAGGTAGTGCAGCTGCATAGAGTTATTTAGATTTCAGGTTGGGAATGAGCAAGGTTAACAATGCTATGACTTTTTTAAATCTCAGCTGAACTATTACAAGGTGACTGGATCTTCCTGTACACTTTTAATTGCAGCCAAGAAAATCTAGTCATGGTTCCTCCACTCTAAAACCTTTCCATTGATTCCTCAGACCATCCTCAGCACTACCATTTTTTCCAGACTGATGAACCTTCATTCCATCATTTGTTAGAGTTTTTCATCTTCAATTATTTCCGAGACTTTTCTTGGTGTCTAATCACAGTTCACAATTTTTTTCAAGCTCTCTGCATAAGGTCCAAAGACAAACACAGCCTCTAAAAGTGCTTTGCCTTGTAGATCTCTCTTTAATAGACTCCATTGTAGACAGCATTCTGGGATGAAACCCTGCTCACAGTGTGCTGGCATGGTGAATGCAGCTTATTCCACAAAGTCTGCCCCCTGTGAAAGGGGCAGAACAGTTACCTACTACATAGGATGAGGTAAGGCCTAATTTATTAGTGCTGTAAAGCATTTTAGACCCTCAGAAGAAGGGTGTTATGAAAACATAAAGTGCTATTGCCATAAAACATTTGTCTGGCTGAAAGCCTCACTGGTCTGCCCGAGGAACAAAGAGGGATGTAGGGAACCAGAGCATTTCCCAATAAGAATAAAAGTGCTGCTTTCATTTATTTGGTGTCAGCATGGATATTCTAAGACTCCTGGCGATGGAGAAGGAGGAAGAGCAGTAAGGCTATTGCATGAAACATTACTACTTGATTAAAAGATTACTAGGACATGGAAAAACACACAAGCTATTTCCTGTCACTCAAGCACATTTACCAAGAGAAACAGATCTGCAAATGCAGGAACTTTAAAAGTTTTAAGTCTTTCTGATCAAAGCAATTAATTATGAATCATGCAAACTGTGTAAGGAATGCTGTGCAAGGATGTGAAAATGAAGAAAGATTACAATATTTTTGATGGCTTCATTGTTGGCAACTGCTTTGTTTAGTTGGGATTTTTGAGAAGCAGGAATCCTAGCAGTAAATGCAATCATGTTCACTGGCTGCCACCAAAGCTCACTGTGTCTGAAATTCTTTCTTACATGCTTTGGTGAATCAGGACTCCAGTACATGAAATATACTTTGATCTTGACAGTGGTTTTCAAGTCTTTTCCTTAAAGTCAAAGCCCAATTTGGATTTTTTGCTTTGATGCACCATCAAGCTCATGCACATTCTTTGTCAAAATATATCCATATAATAGGGTTATAATAAATAGTTCTTTTAACAGTTCATTTAGGATTCCAAAACGATGAGGTTTGCAAAATGCAAAGAAAAATATCTCAAAGATTTTTTAAAAAGCAAACAAACTGTAACAACCCCCGAATTAATACTACCACCAAAAGAAAATTAAATCTGAGATAAGTTTATATGACCAAAAGGCTTTGGGGCAGGACACTGCAATATGCTAAAGACACACTCATAACCAGAAGCTACATTTAGGACTCAAACCACATATGAGTGGCACATTTCAGATGTTCTTTTACTCCTTAAAATAGATATGAACTTACCAGATGCTGACAAATGGCTACTCTGTAAATGGCTAAAGAAAGATTTCTTTGTGTTCATATTTCATCTTCTTTTCCATTCTATGTCATGTCCAGCTCCTGATCATTTGCTACCGAGTCAAAAATAGAGATACTCCATGAGAAATGTTGATATTTCTGATCTGCCCAGAAGACAAAACAGCATGTGACAGCACATATTTCATATAAGATCTCCATTGAGTTCACTAGAAACTCCCATATAGGTGCTCATAATTTGGGCTCTACATTTCTGTTCCAGGAATCAGAGGTTGTAAGTCTCAAAGGGACCTTTAAGACTCTGGGCTGCCCCCCAGCAAAACAAAAAATCCCCATCACAATATTCCTCTCCAGCAAATTGGAAAGATTTAGAGGAGCATCTCAACTTTTGGGAATATACTTAGATCAAACTTCCAAACCTCTTCCAACAACATAAAAACAGAAATAAAACTGGCAGGTGCATCTTTTGCTATGTCCTATGACATAAAAATCATGGGCCACTTCATTGAAGTGATTGGAAGTCAAGAAGATAATCTAAATATATATATATTATTTATATATTTATCTACAGCCATTCTGTGAAGTCTGCTATTTGCAGCTAGACTTCCAAAGCTTTGCTAGCAAACTGGTAATAATATCTAAAATTAAAAAGCACAAAATGAGCTTGACTTTAAATTTAAATTAACAAATGATTGCAACAGCTCAGGTGAATTCACTGTGCAATGACCAGCTCTACCTCACTGGAATTGTGCTTGTGCTGGATGAGAAATTTATAGAAATAAATGTATAAATCTCCATACCTTTCCCTGCTGTACAGAATGTGTTAAGAGTGCCTGGAGAAGGGATTATCCTCATGATCCCATGGACTGACACTGACCTCAGGGCATGCACACAGAGCTACTTCTTGCCAGTAAAACCATGGCTGGCTCTCGGTTGAACAGGGGGTTTTGCTACCAGGAAAATGGCAGCACCAAGCTCCCAGGGAAGCTGCAGAATTGATGTCTGTGTCACACCACTCAGCAAGTGTCTGCCTCAGCGACAGCAGATCTTTGACAAGTTTCTCAACCACCCAAGGGTGGGCAATTCTGCCCCCAGGGCACAGCCCTTCCCCTCAAGGTATTGTTTAGATAAATAAATTTAGCCCCCAGTTTGGCCTGTCCCTTACTGCCAGCCTTGTAGTGTCGTTTCTGTCTTTGTCTCACGTGGGCTAACAAATTTAAGAAACCCCCTCCCCCCTCTAATTGACTTTAGCCTTGAAAATCTCTATCTCAACAGAACAGTTGCACTGATTGCAGAGTGGCAAATGGGAGATTGTCACTTGTTTTTAAAGTGCTTGCTTTTTACAGTGAAGAGCATGAAGTGTACCAGCAACGTTAACCTTCTGGAAACACACAATATTTAAATTACACTGCTCAGAGCACAGTAATTGAGCCAAACAGACATAAGTTCACATCCACTGAGCTTTCAACGTAGCAAATGCTGCCATCAATCCCTCTCAAGTGCCCAAAAGGATGGTTCATATGCCCAGAATACTGTGTATTTCCCCCCCCCCAACCCTAGCTGTAGATTTAATAAACTAAAAACTTCCTCTTGCAAATCTCACCTCAGCCATGTAATCTAGGGATAGTCAGATTGTTGGCTAGCTCAGACCTTTCTAAGATGCTTAGCTGAAGCCCTGGGTAAACAGTGAAATACCACTCCATGCACCTTCTTTGAGCAAGCAGACTGACAGGAGCCTGTGCATAGACCTGATCATACATTTGTTTAACTGCCATGCTTATAAAAAGTCTCCCACTTATTTAGAACCACTTGAAGAAATGATTAATCACTTCAGAGTCCTCTATTTGGTTATGAGCTGTGCCTAGTAACAGAAATAAACCTTTCTACAAAGGCTGTCGTGAAGCTTCATCCTTCAGAGGTCCAGATACTTGCTTATCAGCCTTTACCACATTTCTTAGAACTATAGTAGAGGATGACCTGCTTGCCCACTGAATTCCTCACAAAAATGTACTTTTTTCATCCCTTTTGCCCATTTCCAAACATCTGAATCTACTTTGCACTCACATAGGAACATTCCAGGCACCAGGACGCGGAGTTGCCACACAGCTGTTGCTTCCAGATGTCTCAGCCTGGGTGCTGCAGGATCCCAAGATAAAAGAATCCAATAGTCCTAGAAAGGGAAGGACTGTCCTGCCTGTGAGGTAAAGCCAGGGCACATTCTTACTTGTTACACACCACTGCAATGACTCTGGCATCACAGGTACCCACTAAGATGCTTTACATAAGAAAACAATTCAAATTCCAGCAACTTCATACTGAGTGAAACATTACATACATGTCTGTAGGTCTATCTATAATTTCTAATGTGTAGATCTGACCTAAGGCCATATTAAAAAGACATCACAAAAAGCAGAAGCCACATTGCTCCCTCTCCTCTTTATTTTGTACATCTTGCACTGAGTTTCTGGCCTCGCTGCACTTGGTGGCAGTTGTGACATTTTAAGTTCTTGTGGGGTAAAGTGTAACCCCTGTGGAGAACTTGCACATGGCACACCAAGCACTGCTGTGCCTCCCTCGTCTTCAAAGCAAGGTGCATTCACCCTGGCTGAGAACATCCAAAAGTGCTGTGCTCTCCCTGCTGGGTTACACAGGCACAAAGCAGATCAGGCAAAAACATTTCCTCATCTAAGAAATCCAAACAGTCTTTTTAAAAATTAAGGTCTAAACTATCTTTTGACAGGAAGTCTCTTATATTCATGAATAAAAGAAACACCTTTGTTATGTGTTCAGAACGTGTGGTTAAGCATTTTTTGGTTTATAGTATTATAAAATCTTGCTTCACTGATGAATCCAACTCTCAATGTGCAGGAAACGAGCAGATGCTCAACATTGTCTATTAACTGTCCTATCAAGCCATCAAAATGACATTTGGAGGCTTAATAGCAGATTTTGAATAAAAATTTCATAAGTCCAGGTGTAAAACACATGTTATGTCACAAATAAAAAGGGTTTCCCAATGTCAGCTGGAGCCTGCTCTGCCAGGTTTTTGCAGAGTAGGAATCTTGGAGGAAATCAAATAATCATCAGATAATGCTTGAACTTTAATTCTACTTGCTTTGGAAACAAATTATATCAATTATCCCCACACTCCCTCCAACTAAATAACAGCACCTTTTCACTCTACTTCCACCTGTGCATACCATCTCCTACTAGAAGGAGTAACAACACATACACACACTCTCAATTGCACATTTCTAATGTATGAATCCAAACAATCCTCATAAATAAAGTGTCTGGAATCTCATTCCAGAGGCAAGCTTGGCTGGCTTGAGTCTCTCCCTACTTCAAATTCAATGCAATATGCCTCACTGTAGGCTAACAAACTCTTCTAAAATAAGGTACTTAGGGAGATAGTGATCATTGGAACTGTAGGGTTCTTTCCTGGGGGAAGTTGATGGTCTAGATCCTGACCCAGCAATATCCAAATTGATTAAAGCAAAACTGTTGTTGGAAACAGGCATGAGCTGAAGTATGTTGCGGAGTTTGTCCTTAAATATATTTAATTTTTATATATATATAAATTAGATATAAGTTTTATATATATAAATATATATCTATGCACATAAATATATATAAAATATGCATATATATTATATATAATTATATAATATAATTATATAATATATATTATATAATAATATATAAATATATAATACATTATATTATATAGAATTATATAATATATATTATATCTACACAAACATAAAATCTATTTGTATAACATATAGAATTATATAACATATATTTTATATATATATACACACACAAACATAAAAGCCTTTAAACATAAAAATCTTTTCCTCCTCCAAAAGCATCCTCATCTCAAAGTAAATCTGTGGTGTAAATAGCCTTACTCTTGATCACTGTGCTCATCTCAAACTCCTAAAAGCAGCAGTATAATTTAAGAAAAAGTACCTTAATCCATCGTTTATCACCCTGTCCTTTTTACAAGTATTGTCAATTAAAAGGCTCATTTATTTTCTTTCTCATTCTGGGCAGATTCGTACGTGGTGTTCTCATTTCTAAAAAGAAAAAATTTCAAAACGCCTGAAGTTTAAAACAAAACCATCTCAAGAACCTTAGTTGTATCTTTGCCTTCATCACTTTTCCTTCACTGAGAGGTCTTGAAATCAAATGCCAGTAAAAGCAGGAGATTAGCGCTTGTTATTATTATCAAGCACTCGGGGCGTGTGTAAACTTACTCAGCGCTTTACAAGCGGAGATAAGATATCCTTAGAGTCAACACAGGGCACGGCAAACACCAGGGCGGCAGGGAGGGCGAAGGGAGATGTGCAGCGAGGCTCTGCCCAGCAGAGGCAGCCGCCAGGGAAGGAGGGAGCGCGTCCCGCCCGGCCGACAGCAGGTGGGGCTGCTGCAGTGCGGGCTGGATGCTGCAGGGAGCGGGGCCAGGGATGGGAGAGGAGAGAGGGAGGGAGGATGGAGGCGGGGATGGAGGGAGGATGGAGGGAGGGGGCGAGGGAGCGAGAGAGGAGGGAGGGGATGAGGATGGAGGGAGGGAGGATGGAGGGAGGGAGGATGGAGGGAGGGAGGATGGTGAGGATGGAGCGAGGATGGAGGCTGAAGGGAGGGAGCGAGGATGGAGGCTGGTGAGGATGGAGGGATGGATGGAGCGAGGACAGAGGGAGGATGGAGGGAGCAAGGATGTGTCACTTGGTGCGCCGGGGTGGGGCAGGAACAGGCAAGAGGCAGGATTGTAGCAAAGGCAAAGAAGGTTTTATTCACAAGAACCTCACGGTTTTTATAGAGTGGTATGATAGGTTCTATTCTACAGGCTGACTAACAGAAACATCTTTCTCACGCACTGTCCGTGAGAGGAACAGAAAAATAAACTAGAAAAACACCACCTGCAAATTGTTTATAGTCAACAAGTTATCACATCTTTCCAGCTCCCTAAAACTTCTCACAAGCTGCTGTGAGAAACGCTTGCCATTTCTCTCTCTCTGTCCCATGGCATCCACAAGGATGGAGGGAACGAGGAGATGGAGGGAGGATCTGGAGCTCCCAACCTGCAGGAAACTGACAGCTTCAATTCAGAACAGGTCTGGTTTTCACATGGCTCGTTTCATTGCTCCTCTTAGCCTCAGCAAGCCTTAGCCAAAGTCCCCGAGAGCTTTTCTGTGTGTGACTGATTTGGAAAGATCCAGGCCAGACGCTCGTCCCAAATCTGGATCACATCTCCTGTGGCAGAGCTAATGATACACAGCCAGCCTACACCTATGGGGAGCACACTTGAATGACTCTGAAAAACTGCACTGCATCTCATTTAGAACACAGTGTAGGCCACAGCCAGGTGTTTTTAATACAAGGGCCATCTCCATGTGCAGGTCATTCCTGTCACAGACATCTTTTATGAAAAATCCTTTCCTTGGGACTTTTTCCTCCTGTGAAGCTGAGAAGCCTCAAGAACAAAATGTAACCAATGGTTATCTGCTGCTGTGGAATGCAACAGGTGCATCTGGGATTGGTCTCATAGAGTTGTTTCTAATTAATGGCCAATCACAGTCAGCTGGCTCAGACTCTGTCTGACACACAAGCCTTTGTTATTCATTCTTTCTTTTTCTATTCTTAGCTAGCCTTCTGATGAAATCCTTTCTTCTATTCTTTTAGTATAGTTTTAATATAATATATACCATAAAGTAATAAATCAGCCTTCTGAAACATGGAGTCAGATCCTCATCTCTTCCCTCATCCTCGGATCCCTGTGACCACCATCACACATTCCCATTGCTCCATCACGTTTAGGAGCATGTAAAAATGAAGTTCAAAGTAGAACACAAGAATAAGTCCTGAGGACAAATCTTGTTAGCTGAAAGTCTGATATTATTTTCAAGTCCAAAGGTTCAGTTATGCTGGACTGAAGGGGAAGCTGAGCCCTTTTTCAGGGAAGAGAATGGACACAGAAAGTTGGTGCCTGGTTTAGCAACCCAAACCCACTGGAAGATGAGAGCAGCAAGCTCTAGGTTTTGGCAGGCAGAGCTCAGTGAGAAGCACTGGCTGGCAGAGCAGAGCCCAGGCACTGAGTTCAGCTCTCATTACCCTGACAGGTTACAGGAGCCATGGCACAGGGAACAGCAGGAGAGCCCTGGGATCACTCCAGGCCAGGTAACAGCCACACAGGGGGGCTTGGAGGGCCACTTCTTGTACTCTGCTTCTACCACTTCTGAGGCACTGGCAGGATGTTCTACTGTGGAAACCCAGGGCACTGGGAATAGTTCTCTGTCTGTTCTGGGATGCCCTGACCCCCAGGGCAGCACTGACTCTGACCCTCATTCATGGAGAAAGTTTCCCAGACTTCAAGATAGACTGGAATCCACAAAAGTGTGAAATAGATATAGAGAGCAGTGTAGGTGGATCACTTGGTGAGAAATTAGTGTTTGGGATTTTTAGTATGTTGTGGATGGAAGCAAGATGGAGGGCACAGAGTGTCATCCTGGGTTTCTTCTTCATGCTTCTTCTTCCTTCTTCTCCATGGGTTTGGGTGGCATTTTGTAATTGGGCTGAAAAGTCCCCGTTGCAGCTCTTTGGGATCAGTTATTGGGTAAAAAGGGAAAATAATCCAGGTGTCAGTTCTTAATTGGATAGTTAATCTTAAAAGACCTTGTAACAAGAGACTGTTGGCCATTTTGTGCCTTCTAATGAAAAGCTGCTGAACTCAGTTGTGAGACTGTTTTACTGATAAGAAATAAAAAACACCTGAGTCCAAACATGAACTACTCTCTCAAATGCCTTCAATCTAAACCCAGAGAAACTGATACTCTGCTGCACGAGGCAGGCTCTGCCAGCACTTAGCATCTTCCAAAACCAGGCACCATGGGAGGGTTTCTGTCCCAGCAGAGACAGCCACCATACACAGAGCAGCACCACACATTTTCAGAAAGCTTTAAGCATTCTCCCAAACACAGCAACACTTAACCCCATCAGAAGGCTTCAGGTATCTGCCCATACAGAAAAACATCATGGCACTTCAGAAGTCTGCAAGCTCTGCCCTTCTTGTCCCTCAGCCCAGCCTTTTATGCCCTCCTGTTGATGCCCTGCCCCTGTGTGCCCTCTGCTCCCTGTGTGATTGCTCAGCACCCCTGGGCACTCCATGGCTCCTCACCTTCAATAGCATTCACCTGTCCTGCACAGCTGCAGCCACTGGGGATGGGGTACAAACTGTGTACCTACAGGTTTCAACAGTTCTGGCCATCATTTTTCTGGCATGGCCTCATACTTCCAGCACTGGAGTGTCCACTGCTTTGTGGACATCCCTCCCCTGACATAAAGTAGCTCTAGATAAAGCTACTCTTCTCTATGTTTGCCTCATTTCCCATCTTTAGTCTCTTAGCATTGGTTCCATGTGTGCTGAGGATGTGTCTGGATGGACATTCATATCATTCATTAAAACACTATCCCTGTTTTCTGCTAGCTAAAATGAGTGCCTCCCATCCAGTACAGCAGCACAGTACTCAGGACAAGCTGAAAAACTCACCCAAGGCACAGAATAAACTCTGTGACAATTATTGAACTCAGTCACTGCTAAGTAACCATTCAGTCACTGTGAAATTATTAAGAGCTATCTCAAGGTGTCTCTGCAAGCAGCAGTTGCTGCAGTGTCAACATACCTTGAGATACACACACAAGGTCTCTGGAGACTTTATAAATTGGTTGCTGGCCAGTGCTGCTATTACCTCTGATGGCTAAATTAAGACAGGCCAACATGCTACAATCACACCTCCATTCTGTCAGGTAGACCTATGGAGATAAAGACAGACCCTAACCAAAAAAGAGTCCCTGATCACAGCAAGAGACAGATGCATAAAGACAGGCCAAACTGTAATTTTTCCAGAGAACCTAATAATTGCACTCTTTGAAGAGCAGCACACAGAACCAAAATATACAAGCTGGGGGCTGGCCATGTCTCAGACACCCCTGAGTTAGTTACAGCTGCCTCTTAACAAGTGCACAGCAGCTCATCAGGCCCAGGTCCCTGCCTGCCAGCCACGGGACAGCAAGGGGAGGCAGGGAACAAGAGTATTAAGAGGGCATGAGGCCAAGCTGGGGACTCCTTGACTTTTTTTCTTTTCACTGCATGATACCACCTTTGCAGGGCCATGCACAACTCCCTGATGACCGCTGGAGACACAGCAGGGTTTTCCACTCACACAGGAAGGAACGGTCAGATAGAGGCAGGAAGGAGAGCCAAAAGAAGAAATAAATGTTTAGAGTCACTTTGAGAAGGAACACAGACAGAAGAAAGCACTTTGCCCAGCAAGTTTTGCACTCCCAGTAAGATGAGGCAGAGGCACTCCTCTGGGAGAGGAGGAGGAGGAAGTTGCTGTCTGGAGGATAGTAAGGGCTAGAGACAGAGTTTCACATTTGCACACACCCTCCTTTGAGCAGTGTCTGCTCACAGCCTTAGCAAATGTGCTCTCTCCAACCCATGGCTCATTTTCTTACTGACCTGTGTTGCACAGGGACTGCAAGAAGCCTCTGAAACCAGAGGTCTGCATCTCCCCCACAGCCATTTTTACACCAAGTTAGAGTCACTTTTCACAGCAGGCTTAGCCCCAGTTCGCACTATGCTTGAGAGCAGCATCTTTCCAGATGCAGCATTGCTGAATTAGTGTCAACATTCTTTCCAGAAGCACCATTCCAAATAGATCCCTACCCCTCACAGCAGAAGGGAACACTCTTAAATGTGGTAATTAACAGGCAGCACTACAACAAATGCTGTAAACATTAATAACATGAAATCTTTAGTAGATTTCTTGCATCTGCTGGTAGAAGCTTGTTTTTCATGGGAGACAAAGCAGTGACTGTGTGTAAATTACACTCATGTCAAGTGTTAAAATGCAATAATACACCACCCTAGAACATGCATAGAAATGACTGCCTTGCTATATATTTTGTACTAAAAGTAGCAGCTTAATCATCAAAGTAAAGCTGAATGGGTTGTTTTACACCCTCATCACAGGAGCTCTTACATGTTGTTATTTGGAATCAGCAATTCACTTTTCCCTCAGAAAGCCAAGACCAAAGGGCACAGAGAAACTTCCTCACTCACATCAGATGAATGCCTGCAATGAAGCCCAAGTAGGAAGTCCATGCTTAGTCCCTGCAGCAGTCAGAGCCACCACATTCAAACAACAGACCTGGCTGTCCACCCTCTACCCAGCCTGGATATTGCCTACCCTACCTGTGCTGGACAAGGAGCCTCATCTGTGAGCAAAATTCCTGAAGCATTCCCACCTCAGGACACTCCAAACTCCTTTGTGGACTACTTCAGTACAGAAAGCTAAGATGAGGCCTTTGCAAACAGAATTTCTTCCTTCTCATCATTTGTGCTTTGAAGCAGTGAAGAAAAATGTCACAGCCTAAACCTGGCTTCTGAAGGTGTCTCTGCCCATGGCAGGGGTTTGGAGCTACATGATCCCCTGGAGATGCCTTTCAAACCTTCCTGTGCTTCTATTGCTTCATGATTTGCCAACACAAGCACAACAGCTCTCATCCTCCAGATAGTCTGGCCTGTTTCTCTAACTCTGTCTTCTAGAGTTGCCAACACAGGACAGAAATTTCTGCCACTTACCTTCTGGGGAAATCCCTGGCTGGAAGGTGTCACAGCATAGGTCACAGCTATGATATCAGAGTGTCGCCACACAATTCCAGAAAGCTTGAACCCACAGAGACCACTTCAGAAGGCTGCAAATGTCTGCCCTTGTTCTTCAGCCCAGCCTTTTATCCCCTCCTGTTGATGCCCTGCACCTGTGGGCCCTCTGCTCCCTGTGTGATTGCTCAGCACACCTGGGCACTCTGTCTCATTATCTTCAATGCTGCTCACCTGCTTTTCACAGCTGTGCCCACTGGGGATGGGGCTCAGCCTCACTCCCAATCACCACGAAGTGTTTGCCTACAGGAAGGTCAGGTGTGGTCTGAAAACTGGCCCAGGCAGCAGCTGACATTTCCCCTCCGAGGTCACCCTCCCAGAGGGAAGTTGACTTTGGCAGGAGCACTGTGTGTTCTGGCTAACCCAGCTGGCAGCCAAACTCCCAGGGACTCCTGGCAGGGTGAACCACAGCAGCCTGAGGCTGCACTCTGATATTCAGCAAAGCCTGGGGCAGAGACACTGAGTCCAGCACAGAGCCCAGGGTGCCCAAGCCTGAGCCAGCTTACAGGGAGGTTGGTGCCAAGGCTCCTGTAGGACAGGGATTCCAGCTTGTTCACAACAGCGTCTTCTGTGTCACTGCCAAACCCCACAGGATCTCAGGTCCAGTGCTACTCATGCTGCTGGTGGCAGTACACATTTATGGGGGCTGTTGTTGAGGCTCTGCCATTTAGTGCTTTGTTCAGTCAAGAAATCCAAGTTGGCTTAATCTTCTCGTGTTAATAGATCTAAATATGGACATAAAGAACTTGAGCATACATAAGCACAATGAATATGAGTCTCTCATTCATTCCTGCATAGTACAGAGTAAATTGCCAGCACAGCCCTTTGAGCTTACTAACATCTTTAGACTTGGCCTCACAAAGATTACACTCCCCACTCAGCAATTCAACCTCCTTCTAATGCTTTTAAAACAGAGGAAAGGCCAAGACCTCTAGAGAAGATGCCAAAGATTGAATGGCTGGCCCTGAAAGCAGACCGAGTGCAGCAGGCAGCAAAGCAAAGAGGCCATGCCAGCAGTGGTGCTCTCAAGGAAAGGAAGCACAGTTTCTGTCCTGGCATCCACAGCACCCAAACACACACACACACAGTGCAGGTCCCTGCAAGGCAACAGCCAGTATCTGCTTGGAAAGGGTCTTTGCTACTTGGAACTTTTTCAGGCTTTCTTAACGCTGTGGCTTTTCTAAGCATTCCCTCACCCTTCTGGTCACTATGGGAAAAATAAAATCACCAGGGCCCAGGCTCCCAGGCTTACTGGGCCCCAGAAAGCCAGAACAGCTAAGAGCAGGAATATACTGCATGATACTTTGTTTTCTTTCTAACAAGAAAGAACTTTTGTTTCTCTCCAAACAACAGTAAGCTCACATCAGGAAATGAGCATTTGCAAGGCTGAAATCTCAACATGGAGCATTATTTAAATTTGTAGGGCTATTTAATGTTTGTCACACATTTGATCCTAACAGTGAAAATGATTTTCTATCAGAACATTTTTTTTCCACTTCAACAAGGAAAACTGCCCCTCCAAATATAAGCACTGCTTGTTATTTTGAGGCAGTGAGGCAAAACATACAGCACATAGACCACATTTGGCCTGCTTAGCAGATGTCTACAGATCACTTGATGTTAATTTCAACATAAAAGCTATTATATTTCTGGCCTCGCCCTATTAGTTGTTAAATAATTATTTATGCCTGGCAGATAAATTCTAGGAACCTTGAATAAAGCCCATCAACCCTACTAATCAAGCCATATTTGACACAACAGTTTTCACTCAAAAGATTGAGTAAAAATGTATGTTTTTTAACATGTTTGGTAATGTTTGTTGCCTGTATGATTGTGTCTCACAACCTAAAAGGTAACCCCATATTTACATTTAAATACAGACTGCATATAGGATGTGTTCCAACGCTACTTCACAGGCAAAGAATGAGCTTGTTTGCTTCACTGACATTTGCAACTATACTGTAGCCAGTTTCAGTTCATAACTCAGTTTATTTAAATCTGCACTTCACAATTCTGGCACTAGTTTATATGTTTTTCCATAGGTGTTTTGGCTTTGCCTATCAAATTTGGCTGTACTTGTCATTGGTTAAGCCCTGCTACGCTGTGACCTTGTACAAAACAAAACAATAACTGGAAACATAGACTTCCCTTAATTAATATTTTTAAGCAGCTAACCTAACTCACAGGAGTGCTATTTATACACATTCAAAACTGTAGTTATGTATTCTGCTTGAATGGTTAGTAAATTCCAAACAGTCAATCCACAACAAAACTTGGAAAAGATACTGAGTGCAGGGCCCTGTTTCAACCAATCTTTGGACATTCATATGCTGTGGTCTGAAGAAATTTAGTTGATGTGTTGTCTTTTGAAAGCACATTTTAGTGCAATTATACTTTTTTATCCTTAACAGACCAGTTAGAATTTAAAGATTTGGAAAAAAGAAGGAATTTGAACATTCCACTGATGAGAACTCGTTCATAATGTCTATTTCTATTCATCTGTCTGGTTAAAGGAGCACAGCTTCTCTATTATCACAGTAATGTACATTATGTCTGCATTTAAGTTTATGTGCAGTTTATGATTTTGTGTGATAAATAAAAATTAGTGATGCAAAAAGGAGCAAAAGGAATTCACATTGCTTCCAGCAAACTGCACTTCCTGCCCTAAAAGCGGCGTGGCTTTGCTTTGCATCGTTGGCAAAATAAAATTACAGAGATGCTTTCAGCTGATTTTGGTAGACACTGAGGAGACCCCTTCGCCCTATGAAAGAGCCAGGAAAGAGCCAAGTTCCTCCATTTCCCTGGATATCCCCATTCCAGGCTGCTCTGCAGCCACAGCACTTATGTATCTCTCAGCCCTGTGATGAGTCCTTTCTACAGCTGGCCTTTGCACAGGGAGATTTTAACCCTGGGTTAAAAATGTTCAGTGAGAGCTCTGGGCTGTGTTTCACTGCTGCATCCAGGAGGCAGAGGTCGTGGCCAAAAGCAGGGTTTATTGTAGGGTTGCTTTTACAATTTTTATTAATGGCAAGCCAATTTCTCTCCACTGATGCCTGTGATAATGCTATGTATCCTTGAACTTCGTGTCATAAATTAGCAAAGGTGAGCAACTGCTGAGGCAGAAAAAGTGAGGAGAAAAGACTGTAAATAAAATCACGTACATCAAATAATACTTGTTAAACACTTGCTTTTTTGACATATGACTTTGATGTTATTATTTCCTTTGTTGTTGATAACACATACCCACCTGTTAAATACAAACTGCCCAGCTAGCTAATACAGCAGGGTTTCACATGCTGGCAGGTTCCCTTAGTGTGGATAGCTAGAAGCAAACCAAAAAAATGTGGTGGAGGAAAGCAGCACCCTCACTAGAGCAGGGAACCAGAGTCACTAAATCCAACACTAGCCCTGCATGTGGCACTAACCTAGACAGGTCTTTTCTCATGCACACTTTTTTTTCTCTGTGTTGGAATAGTATTGCAGCTCTTAGGGAAGCTTTGCAATGTCAGCAGATTCTGAGATGAACTTTTAAGATCTTCATTTGCTATGAGTTTCATTAACAGCTGACACCATTGCTCAGGTTGCTTGCAGCCTTTTGGCTTTTAAACATTATTAATCATACCTTGCTCTGTGAATAACAGCAGTAAATCAAAACCATAGAGTTTCACAACAAAGCCACCAGGAAACAAAAATTATGCCAGTGTTGATCCCCACTATCCTCTAGACTTAGGAGGAGGTCAGTTCAGTCCTGAAGGAGACATCCTGGCCATGGGAAGCAGAGGATTGGATAACTTCAGTTAAGTGTTTTCTCTGACTCTGGTACTGGTCCAAAACTGGCCCATGAACAGGGTTTCAGTAGGTCTAGCAGTGCAGTTATTACAAATATTATTTTGAAGAAGTGTGTATTTCCCTTGCCAGGGCCTCTGTAATTCCAAGGCAACTGTTGTTCTCTTTGATGTGATTTGGGTTTTAAGGAGATGCCATTCTCAGACAATCACATGCTGAAAATAGAAATGACAAAGAAACATCCATTAAATGCAAAGTAGGCAGACAAGTTCTCCTGCAGATAATTAGGTTCAATAGTTTCTGTCAGATGACTGAAAAGCCTGACCCCATATACTTCTCTCTGGTGCAGTTTTTCTTAGGTAGACATCCTAACAGGTGGTTTCCTCTGAAAGAAAGGAATATACTTTTAATAATTTAATAATAATTACAATATACTTTTAATAATTACAAAGGTCAGTAATATACTCCAGTGTAAATCAGAGGTGTCCATAACTTCAGGTGCTGTGGCAAGGTTTGACAACAAACTGGATGACCTGAACATGGGCACCTTTCAAATTGCACTGCCTGGGAGGCTGGCACAGCTGAGCAGTGCTGAACTGTTAAATCACAGAGAAATTACAGGGGAAAAGACTAAACCTTACAATGTGGGATTTGAAGGCAGACCTGTAAGAGTGGCAGACCCTCCTGTACAGATATCAAGGGATACAGATTAGCAGTATTTTAATCTCCAGTTAATTAATACTCTCCACGTCTACTACCTTTAGCACAAACAAAATTTCTCTGTGACTTTAATGGTTTTGTTTGCACTCTCCCCCACAGCTCTGTTTGAGACAGACCATGTTTTTCTGATGAAGTCTATTCAGTGCTGGCCCAT
Source organism: Molothrus ater (assembly GCF_012460135.2). Classification (NCBI taxonomy): domain Eukaryota; kingdom Metazoa; phylum Chordata; class Aves; order Passeriformes; family Icteridae; genus Molothrus; species Molothrus ater. The sequence goes on along the minus strand of NC_050483.2, from coordinate 4,842,909 downwards.
TGAACAGCACAGCCTGCTTTGGGATCATGTCCCTTACAAACTGTGATCCAGCTGTCCCTGTGGTTGTCTGCACCAGTCTTTCCATCACTCTCCACAAATCTCCACTCTCTTCCCTTGGGTATTTCCTCATTTAAAGGCTGGGGCAGTGCAGCTTTCAGTAATCAGCAACTTCAGCATAGACTTCAGCACTAAAACCACATTTTCACTATTTAAGTCCAAAGAAGAACAAATTCAGCAACAATTTCACTCTTCACCAAAAAAAAAAAAAAAAAGCAAAATCTTTACTTAACCAATTTCCTTGTCTGATTTTTCTCTATCTTTAACAAAAGACTCCAGTTACATTTTGGAAGTGTACCTTAAAGTAAAGTCATACCTTACTTTCATACATCCAGGGTTCTAAGGTTACACAAGGGCTAGTGTATATGCAGATCAGCTCTCCTACAGATTTAATTTTGTTGCTTATGACCAAGCAAGGGATAACTTTTTCCAGCTCCTTCTCTGCTATTTCCCCATTTCACTAGCAATACTGATAAGTATTCAGCTACAGCAGCGTCTACTTGGAGCAAAAAAGGTGCTCTCCCCTATCTTCTGTAACTGATTTGAGGACATTTACACCTCAGTTCAAACATCTGTGCCTGCAATTCTACCCCCACGTGCTCACACTCCGTGTTTGCAAATGCAGGAACTTGGGTTTAAGCACAACAGTGTATCCAAGTCTCCAGACTTTTATGCCCTACATACACCGTGGAATTTCCACTGTGCATACAAAATTATTCATGACAGAAGCATTGAAGGACCATCCTCCCCCCTGCCTCTGTGAATACCAATGAGAAACATAGAAAGAGGTTTTCTTTTGCTTCCTGATCATAGGGAGGAAAGGAAATTTTAAACCAACATGTTTTGTGGGAGGGAAAGGGAAAGTCACTGCAAAATGTTGAAGACCAGGGGTGCAAGCACATACTTGTATTAACATCTCCCATCCCTGGAGCTGCAGTAATTTGCATGACATTATCTACCTGGGATGTTGCTATGGTTATCACCATACATAAGTAATTACCAGGGCAAATTGCACATACAGCGCACGGATTCACGCTGTCAGAAGCAAAGGATCTTTTTATACACTTGAAAATGTACACGTTTGAAAAAAAAGCACTAATCACAAAGATTCCTGATACGAGAAAAACTTCTGGAGTGCTCCAAAATTGTTGTTCACTATGCTTATTGACACTTTAAGGACCAAGTCAAACCATGTCCAAGTGAAGAGAGATGCTGCACAGGCTCAGTAGAAAATCAGCAGAAAGTCACCAGTGGCAGTAAGCAGAAACCAACCAGCAGGAAAAGTAGAAATCCCTGCCAAAGAGGTTAAGGTATAAGCAGATGAGAAAGGCAAAGAGAAGGAGAAGGAGAAGGGGTGTATCAGACAGAGCAAATATTCAGCTTCCTTGACAGCACAGGCCATGATTATTTTGGGTAGATTATGTCATGAAACTTTCTTCTGGCAACTAGGCACAAAAAGATGAACAGAAGAGAAGGAGGAGAGAGTGATGTAGGCTACACCCATGCTAAGAAAACGACAAGAGATGTGGTGTTGCGATGAAGCAGCTAGTCAGGACAAGCCAAAACTAAGTCTAATCAAAGTGGTTCTCTACAAGTTCCCCTGTTTTCTCTCCTGCAAAGTTTTGCTGCTGTTTGCAGGCTGGGATCTGATTGTGCTCCCTGTGGCTTCCCACAGGAGCTGAGACAAAAGTCCATCTAGACTCGTACACCCAAGCTGAAGGGAGCAATTAACACCCAGCAGAATTTGGATGAAAGTAAAAATACAGAGTATCTAATGCTAGCTGATACAAAGTAAATTAGACATTGAAAGCTCATTCTGAAATACTGATCCTTTACACTTCCAATAAAATGCAGCTGCACTGTAAACAAACAGCTTGAGCTGCAGTCTACTGGTATCAATGAAAACTTTCCAACAAGTTTGAAGAAGGTGTTCTCTGTTCTCAGGAAAAGACAAAGCTTTAAAAATAGTGCTGATACTGTGACCTGAGTAAACCACATTAGGCTAACTAGAATGGAAAATATAATTCTGAAAACCACAAAATAACATTTCTACAATTTAATTTGAGGTGGCATACAGAAGTCTCATATCCATTCAAACCAATCATATTTTCCACGTACAGAGAAATACTGTGATTATTCCAGATTTACAAACTACAGTAGAACTGAGGAGAAAAAAAAGTCATCTTTTCCATTTGTAGCTTCTCTTAAAAACAAGTTCTTTTGTTTACTTAGAAATCATCTGCTTCTCTCAGACATATATTTTTACCTCCTAGTAGTACCAGGATACTAAAATGCCATCAAATATTTTGACTATTTAAACAGCTAGAACTAGAAAAACATAGAGGTATGCTCTGAGAAGTGTGACAAGAGCAGGTATGAGCCAGCAGGCAGTCAGAAAGCCCAGCAGCCCTTAGGGACCATTTGCATGGCCTCAGGGAAGTGACAATTAACGATGTCCAGAAACACTGGCTAAAGATGCAAGACATGTGTAACCTCATTAGGATAAAGGCAGGCTGAAGACAAAGAGAGATGTGAAATAAGTCATCTCAGGCTTTATCCCAGTGACTGAACACCCAGGGTGACAGGAATACTGTAACTCTAAATAAATTTCACACAAAATAGTTTGTTGGCTTTAAATATCTCAGTGAAAGGGAAAGTAAATATGTGAAGAGCAAAATGCAAGATGGAAAAAGTGAGATAAATATTGTTAGATTCAGAGGAAAAATGCTATAAACAGTAAGCAAAGCTCTTTGATTTGCACTGTTTTCCAGCCCATAAAACCCTAATATCTGCCAGCATTTCATTAAAAGCTTATGAACTACCCAGCATGCCTGCTCCTGCATAAATGTATTGCTAAAAACCACTGTTGATGTTGCAGATCTGGTATTTTGCAATGTTTCAAAGAAACCTTATGTGTATAAAACTCAGATGCATTATTGAAAGACGTGGGCATGGTGAAAATAGCCGCACAAACTCTAAAACTAATTAATCATTCAAGAGCAGGAAGTTTCTCTCAGAGATGTTCAAAGTAATATCTCTAAACTAGAAAATACAAATATTTTAAGAAATAGGCATAGTGGAGAAAGGACTTAAGAGAAAGCTACCATTTTGTGAATTGAGTAAAAAGAGTCGAAGGCTTCACAGAGGATTGGGAGTTCAAGGTCACGACAGCCCAACAGCAAAATCTGTAAATGTTAATCTGAGTGATACAAAGATCTGGCAATGCTAAGACTGACCAGATCAACAACTGTTCTGACTGAATGTGCAGCCTATTCTCAGCATTACAAACTCAGACTTCAGCCCTCTAAGGACAAGTAACGGCAATATCATTCCTTTTCCACAAAAAGTCATATTGGATCAATCAAATGTTTATTGTTATTACCAATGGTCCCAAACCGAGTCTGGAGGGATCAGGACACTCATGATTTCCCATCTTTCATACGATCCCCTGCATTTCAGGGCTCGTTCTCACTGGAACCCAAACACAGGGCAGAATTAAAATGTTCCAATGGGCAGAACCCACATCCCTGAGGCGAAGCCTCCCGGTGTCTGGAGGCTTTCCAGTGATCAACCATGTATGCACTTAGCCCATCCTGCATTGCTCTTACTGCAGCTCTCCTCACACAAGTGCCTCCAAATTGTTCTGACAACAAAACACAGACATTCATTTCCCACATCTCTCAAATAACTTCATATCCCTCTGCTGCTAAGATCAAGCATCAAGCTGATGTTTGATTATAACACTGATGGGGTGAACGGGCAGTAAAGCCCACCTGTTACCCATGCAAATGACTTGTCTCAACTAGCAGCACACTCTGGCACTTGTGGATATACAAACTAAAAATTCAGCACCTCAGCACACACCCACCTCTGGAATAAGGTTAATTACAGTATTATAGATGTAGGAAGCAGAGACAGGAATATTAGAAGACCAAGACAGAAAAAAGAGCCATATCTGAATTATTGCACAAACATGAGATTCCTGAATACGTTAACAAAAAACTTGGTTTTGAAGGTAGATGCTTAATAACAAACAAATAAACAAACCCAAACACAGCAGAAGGATTACATCTCACTAGCTCTGGAAACTCAAACGCATCTGGTCTGATCAGCTGAGCCATTCTCAAGCTGCCACATGCCCATCACAGCTCTCACCAAACTGCACTGGAGCAGTTGCTCAGCTGTGGATGCACAAACAGCCCCAGAGGACAGACTGCCCGGGCCCACCGAGTGACTGAGCTCCAGGGGGTGCACTAGTGTTCCTCTCTGTCTAATTAACTAACAAACCAGCATACCTGACTGTTTAAAGCTTTGAAATCTGCTGCTCTTGTCAATGGTTCTGAGGCAAACCAGCACTAGCCCTGCATGGCTCTCACTCCTGGCATGAGTCACAAAAGGCAGAGGACAGCACACGTGGAAATCTCCATTGCCACATTTCTGTGGTCATTACAAGCAAATCCTCTACCAGGCATCAGCTGCATATGAGCTTTAGGTCAACAGGAGTTCTACCCGTGCAACAAGAGCACAAGGGGAAGCTGTGGGTTGGTGCAGCACCCTGCACATCCATGTCAGTGGTACACCCAAAGGCCACATCAGACGTGGTTTGTACACACTGTGGGCTGGGCTGACAAACCAGTTATTGCAATTTGGAAAAGTAACAATGGATGGACCAGCCTTGGTGGTGGAGCACAGCTCACCACAGGACCCCTTAGCAACAGGGTCATTACCCTGCAGTGTGCTGCACACAATGACAATCTTCTCTGCACTCTGCTGTTTCTGGAGTTGTGAACTACTGTGTAACATAGGAAAAAGGATCATACTGGGAGAAGGAATCAATTTCCTCTGTCTAGAGACTTTCACAACTGTCAACAAAATAAATTTCACTTCAGGCAAAACAAACAAAAACTTTTTCTTTTGCTATATGGTTTGAGCTTCCCATCTCCCACATTTTCAGGATCACAAGTGCAGTTCCCTTATAGTGACAGTGACCCCACCACGACAATCATCCTTTGTAAGAGTGCTGGCAACCTTTTCTGTGCCCCAGAGTGGTGCCTTGAACCCCAGTGTGGGACCCTGTACCCCAAAGTAGTGCCCTGACCTGAACCCCACTGTGATGCTGTGTACCCCAAAGTAGTGCCCTGAGCCCCACTGTGATGCTCTGTACCCCAGAGTAGTGCCCTGAGCCCCACTGCGATGCTTTCCCCTCGCACTTTTAGGGTATCAGCACTCAAGACAGCGCGCAGGGGTTTGTTTGTTTGTGTTCCAATCACACTTTTTGTCTTTTCCCAAACGATTTAGGATGACAGCAGCAACCATCATCAAGCCGGCGCTCTGAACGAGCGAGCAGCAGCG